>NW_020954556.1:61794032-61920280 GCF_900497805.2 Vombatus ursinus
TTCCTTCCTTCCTTCCTTCCTTCCTTCCTTCCTTCCTTCCTTCCTTCTTTCCTTCCTTCCTTCCTTTCTTTTTTTCTTTCTTTCTTGTATTTGTATCCTAGAGCTTGGCACAGTGCCTGAAGGACAATAGGTACTCAATAAATGTCTCTTGTTTGAGTTCCCTGAAGACTATTTTAGGGCCAGTAATATGACGGAGGCCTCCTTGACCATGGTTCTACTTGCCCTAGGCTTCCTTCTTCCAGAAGAATGCATGATGACGGTAAGTCAGCTGCTGTGTATTACTAATGATTATTTAGATACAGAAGTGGTATAAAAGCATCATCAAGAAGATGAGTGACCAGAAAAGGGAAAGGCCAGGTATTTAGCTTGAATGAGAGATAGCCTTGACTGTTTTACTGAAACCCTTGAAACTTTAAAAGAAATCAGAAGGTCTTCAGCTTTTTGGCTGGATCCTCTGTAGAGTATTTATGGAAAGATTGTGGCCTAGAATCCCATAGGATAAAGGAGTATGGAAGGGCTAAAATCTGTTCTCATAAAGGGACCACCTATACAGACTCATTAAAGTACTTTCATATTTGCTCCTCTTTCTATAGCAATAAATACCACAAACTCTGCTTCTGTTTACTATTTTTCTTTTTTTTGGGGGGGGGGAGATGGTTAAGGTGTCTGAAACATGATGATTTGTTAAGTCGGTAAAGCTTTTTATATAGAAATATGATTTCATCCCTTCTCTCTCCAAGGGAAAGACCGGAGAGTCATGTTTTTTTTGTGAACCTGATATAAAAAAGCCATTTGTCTTATTATAGGCCACACTGACTCAAAACCAAGTGAGCAGAAAGACATAAGAATTTCACTCAGAGTGCCTGGTCCTTAACTGCAATTTCATCCATGTGGAGGAACTCCCAGTCCGGAGGCTACCTCTATCCATGCACCTCTTCAATTTATATAGTCCTTCAGGGCACTGAGAGATTAAGTGATAACCATACACGATCACACAGCTAAAATGTGTTGAAAGCAGGACTCAAACTTAAGGCTGGCCCTTTATCTGCTATGTCATGAAGACACTTAAGACACTTTACAATATCCTAATACTCTAGTATAGTCAACTATACTTGCACTTAAATCTTCCTATTAGATTGCAAGCTCCAAACAGAGAGGGGTTATATCTTGTTTAAACCAAAAGCACAGTGCTCTGTATAAAGTAGATACTCTTCCCACCCTCACCCCCAATACTATGAGCTTAAAATAAGCTCATAGGTTGTTTTTTCCCCAAGTAGTAGAGATGAAGTTATAATCTGACTCTTCTCAGCCTAAATCTGGATCTCTATCCTCTATACCAGGGGTTTATGACCTGAGATCTGTGAACATTTTATTTCTTTTTATAAATTTTTTTACAACTGTATTTCAACATACTTGTTTTCCTTTGTAATTCCATGTATTTTATTTATTCCTTTAAAAACATTATCTATAGGCTTTACCAGGCTGCCAAAATGGTCCATGACACAAGAGAGGTTCAGGACTGCCCTATCTATAGACCATGTAGTTCTTCTTGAGTCATGTAAGCAGGCCCTCTCACAAGACTTGAGAAAAATTTCTATTTCTACTTTATCTGAATAGAAAACTCTCTATTGACATAAACTATTCTAACAATGATGAGGAAGTAGAGAAGATCTGTTCTTCTGCCCTGTCTTTCCCTAAACAAAAACAAAGCACCTTCCACCTGGCAGAAGAATTATGACTCTGTGGATTCCAGCTGAGAAAGATGCTAGCAAAGTCTTTCGTCTTAGGTCACGCAGTGTTAGACTCTGGCTGGCGCTCTCTAAGCAGGAAGTGTTAACACCAATATCTCTGAAATGCTGGGGGAAATTTTATTGTCTGCCACATTCACAAATTGGAATCGATCTTCATTCAGTTGTTCCCCATACCAGTTTAGCCAAAGTTTCTACAAAACGGACACGAGATGTGAGTGCCTTTCAGATCACCTGTGATTAAATCCATGGCATTTGTCTTCAAACAAAAGTGTGTGTGTGTGTGTTTTTTTTTTCCTGGCCGCAACATATAATTTTAGTCAGCTACCACTAAATTAGACACCCACTCAGATTTATTATTATAAGAACATTCAGCAAGCTAATTTCAAGATGATGGCTCCTATAAATTCTTATAATTTATTATTTAGCACTTTGGTTTTTAATCATTAAGTACGTGAAGACGCTGTAGGTCAAACCTGTATTAATGAAGACAGTAATCTATTTTTCAAACTCTCTGCTCCTTACCCACCTTTCAAATTGTAAATTAACTGAAACATAGTTAAACACACTTGTAGGAACAAAAATGGTGACTGGGGGCATGAGGGGAAAACTTGGAGGCTCACAGACCTAATTTTTCCAGATAACGAATGTGCTGTTAACTTAAACTGAGCAATCTGACCAAAAAGAAAAAAAAATACGGAGGCTACATTTCAGAGATTGGGCAATTTTCTCAATAAAATAAAATCCTGAGTTTATCAAAAGCTAAGGAGACATTAGCAAATACAATTTTTGTTATTGTGATTATGATTTTATATTAACCTAATATAACCAATACTTCCGTGGATTTGTGATCCCATACATGTGGTCATTCCGTTTAACAAGGCAGATTTTGACCCATCTATGCCAACCCATCTTGAGCAGTTCTTGTACATGTCCTTGTTTAAGTCTGCCAGAGGGGGACCATAGCATGTGTTAGGGGCTCTCTCTTGTCTCCTCCTGACATCATAAGGATGCCAACTATTCAATGGTTATACCTACCCATTCTGATTATTTTTTTTTGTCCATAGTTTTATCATAGATGAGAACCCAAAGATTGGTATTTTAGAAAGCCAGTGATAAGGATCTAAGTTAATATTTTAGAATACTAGCAAGAGGATGCAAATGTGATTTCAGAGCCCAACATGGAAACAATGGATAACTGTCCATGCTTTGGGAGATTTTGCTATTCCAGACTAACCTCTGATGAAATGAAATGCCTCTTCCTATTGAACAAATACAAGCCAGCACTAAGTTGGCCTCTTTAGTAATGCCACTGCCTCTGTTCATATTTAAACCTTCCATTTCATAGTATAATTCCACTCACTTGTTTCTGATAGGATATTGGTCACAGGTTTATTGGAAATTCAGGAATTTAAAAAAAAATTCTGCTTCAAATACAGACACTAAAAGAATCATAGACTGTTAGGGCTTAAGGGATCAATTAATCCCAGTTCCTCATACATACATACCAACACTCTTTGCTTGATTTTCTTACTAAATAAAGTAGCTAAAACAATGGTAGAGCAGGAAGAAACATTTCGAAACTGGGCTATTGTGGTTTTGAAGACTTAATTTGATTTCACCTTCCTGGGAAAAGGATGACTCAGTGGCAACCTTAACCTGGATTATTGTTCATAACCATAATGAAGCTTTGCACTTCTGCCTGTGTGAGTGGGAGGGAGTGTGACTGAGCCAGGCTCAGAAAAAGCTGCTCTAGAGACTCTTCTCATAAGACACAGAATCAGACCTCTCCAAGCTGATGTGAGAGCACCAGAGTTGTCTTTTCTATGGGTGCCAAATGCTATCAGTCCTTCAATAGACCTCCTTGAAGAGGTCTATCGGCTTTACCAGACTGCCAAAGGGATTCATGCTACAAGAGAGGTTCAGGACTGCCCTATATATAGACCGTGTAGTTCTTCTTGAGTCATGTAAGCTGGCCCTCTCCCAGGATTCTGTTCTGGATGACAATCAGGGAAACCAGGAAGTCTTACTGTTGACTTTGGTCTCCTTAGACCTTTGCTTTCTCCTCAACAAAAGTAGGCTTTCACAGGATTAGTGGCAGAAAGAGACTTTAAGGATCATCTAGTCTAATCTCTCATTTTATGGATGAAGAAACCAATATGAAGAATAAAGGAATTACTTCCTCAAGTTGATACAGTAAGTGACAGAGTTAGGATCTGAAACCAGGACTTCAGATTCTACATCTAATGCTCTTGTTACTCTACCACAAAAATTAAACTTTCAGTACAGAGTTCAGAAGGAAGGAACACTGGGCTTGGAGTCAGAGGAGACAGGGCTCTGAATCCTCCTTCTGGCATTTATGATCTTTGTGGCATCTCATTTAACCCCTCTGACTCTCAGTTTCCTCATTTGTAAAATGGATAAATACTACCTGTAGAACCACTGTCATTGGATTGTTATGAGAATCAAATCAGAAAATATAAGTAAAATGCTTTGCAAACCTTAAAGCATTAAATAAATCCTAGCAATTCTTTTTAGGGACACAAAAGAACACCAGCTAACAAATGATTTCAAAGGAAAAAATGGTGAATAAATGTATTGCACCATCTCATAATGCTAGAATATCATAGCCTGAAGGACTTTATAAGTCTAGTCCAGTCTTTCACCAAGTATAGAATCCTCTCTACAACTTCACTGACAGGTGAGACGATGATAGTAGAATGTGATAAAGAGTGAATCAGGCATGATACAGCGGAAAGAACACTGAACTTGGAGTAAGGAGTAACCTGGGTTTGAACCTTACTTGATATGCCAATTTTTCCTATCAGAATGATACTCTCTGTAAAATGGAAACAATAATCATCACATAAATGTAAATAATTCTCCTCTTCCTCTTTTTCCTCCCTCTCCCTTTCCTTTATGTTTATAATTCTACCTGCTATGATTGAGTGAAATATTTATCCTTCTTGGAGATAAGAGATTGGACGAGCTTAATCCCAGAAAATAAAATTGACCATGCCAACTTTGTTCAAGGAAGGGACATTTGTACTTCCAAAGTTTTTCCTTTATCTGTGACCCCTCCTCTATCTCCCTTAGCCTCTGCCCTTTCCCTGAGGGTCACAGCTGTTCTAATCCCCCACCTTACACAGGCAATTCTTTGGGCAGGACTGAAACTCTAGGACTTCCCAACTCCCTACACTCTGTATGTAAGACCACCGACATGCAGAACTTAAAAGCTGAGTGGAAATCTGAAATAAGTCCCTCTTGTTTTTATAGATAAAAGTTACAGGGGTGGGCAACCTGCCCACCCCTACTAGCATAATGGGAAAGACAAATTGCTAGACCTCTAGTCAGGAGACCTGGCTTCAAGTTCCAGCTCTATTTACTATCATCATCATCATCATCATCATCATCATCATCATCATCAATCTGTGACCTTGATCAAATCATTGTGTTTCTACAGGTTTCCTTTTCTCCCAAAAGGGGATAATATTTGCTACTTATTTCACAAGGTTGCTGTGAGGAAATTTCTTTGTAAATTGAAAAGTGTTATAGAAATATGGGCTGTCAGTAGAATAAATATAAGGTAATTTAAGGAAACTGACACTCAGAAGGAGAAAACACTTGCCCTAGGTGGCCTAGATAGCTAATGGCACAGTCAGGACTAAAACCTAAGTCTCCCAACTCACATTTCATAATAATTCACATCTATATAGTAGTTATTAAGGTTTACACAGTGCTTTAAAGGTTTATGGACCCTGTGAGATAGGTAATACAAGGATTATTGTTCTCTTTCACAGTGGAAGAAACTGAGGCTCAGACTAGTGATGCAACTTGCTTGAAGTCACACAGCCCACACGTACTAGAGCCAGAATTGGAACCCAGATCTGCCAATTTCACAGCCTACACACTTTACTACTAGTCAATTCAAAGTGTTTTTTTTTTTCTGTATCAAAGTTTACCTCTGCCATGTTCCATGCTTTCAGGTCTCACTCTAAAGAGATCTGATAAACTAATCCATGCTCATGTGCTGGTGGGTGTCAATAGCTTTAACCCTTCATAGTTCAGCAACAACCATTTCTGAAGGCAAGCCTGTAACCCAAAGAAATCACTCCAACTCTGGACTCAGAGTGACAGACTGATGAGGGACATAACTGTAGGCAGGTAGGTCTTTGGCTGCCCCTCAAATCAAACGTGGACACCTGCCCACTTTGAATAGGGCTGACCCAGGGCATGGATGACCTCCCAGCTGCACGATTCTATGGAGATGCCCGAGCCTCATTAGGAATCTGCCCTTTTTAAAATTGGAGAAAATGAGGTTCAGACTCATTAAAGGAAACACCCAGAGCAAGAACTCTCAGCTTCATGCTTTAACTACCCAGATGTGCCAGTTCATAATATCATTACTTGATTCCCCACAATTCAGTTAAATTAGTACAGTCCGACACATTCCAACCTTCAACCATTTTGTCACTTAAAATGAATGTTCTGGAAAGCTAGCCTTCCTAGAGCATTAGTTACATTGTCCATTACATACTTAATAGTAGCTTGGAGTTATTTTTGCTATGTGCTAGAGGACGATAAATCATGTGATACAATGTACCTAAGGTACCCTTGGAGAATTATAGGAGAGGGTTGCTTTTGGGAAAATGTTTTATTAGGTTCATGGAATGTAGGACCATATTAAGTAGGAGTAAGTATATATATATTTATTATATTATTTTATCACAATATATATGTACATACTTACATCCATACATATATTACTCCTGCTTAATATGACTCTGCATTCCATGGACCTAAAAAAAACCTAGTGAGTCAATTAAAAAAATATATATATAGTTAATATACATATATACATATAATATACATATTAGCAATATACATATATCTTGGTTGACTTATCAATTTTACTGGTCAATTAAAATACATGTATATATAATATAAATTATAATACATATGTGTCTAATATAAGATATGTATATATTTTAATTGACTTGAATCTAGAATCTCCTTAAAAACAGTAGTTTTAACCAGACCTAGAGTCTGAGTTTGTATGAGAGAGGATTCAAAACTTGTAATTATATAAGAAAAAATTTAAGATTATCTCTGAATATCTTTGAGTGAATCAGTCACATTTCTTTATGCTTGATTTTGAGTGCTTCCAGCAAACATATATCTTGTATTTTCTTTCTTTTAAAAATGGTTTTGTGCCCAAGAACAAACATTTTGTTTGCTAAGGACCATGGGCATCATGGTGATTAATAGGTAATCAATGACCATATGTAAATGAGAAATGAAGAAGCCAGGTAGTGGAAAGGACATTCTCCTGATTCATGTTTTGGCTCCAACACTCACTTTGGGCCTCAGTTTCCAAAGGAGCCAATGACCCACCTCCTCAAAGCTTGCTCTCTCACTAGCCTATGATGATACCTCGAATTTCCAGAACTAAAGTAATTTATTTCCATGGGTAATATAGTCTTACCTTCAGAAACACTCCTTGTTTTATGGGAGAGGGCAATACTAATACTATATAATCAGTGAGCCTCTTTGGACACATAATCTCACTTCTCTAGATCTTAGTTTATTTCTCTGAAAGATTAGGGAGTTGGGCCAGATTAACTACTTTGCTTTAAGGTTTATATTACCTCTAACATTCCAGGATTCCAAGAAGAGAATGAAAACCCCTTCTCATTGGGGGTTTTCTGTTTGTAGAGGAAGAGTTAATAAGAGTTAATAAAAGGTTCCCACTCTGAACTCTTTAGGTAATTGGTGAGATCTGAAATGGTTAGGCAGTGTGCAGCCATTCTGTTCATCAGAAGCACAAATATCAGAGCTGGATAGCACCTTTGCTTTACAGAAGAAGAAACTGAGGCAGAGAGAAGGGAAATGACTTTCTCAAGGCCTACAGCTAGCTGGTAGATTTAAATACAGGTCTCCTGACTTTTGAGGCAGGTAGGTAGCACAGTGGATAGAGCACTGGGTCTAGAGTCAAGAATACTTGAATTCAAATCTAGCCTTAGACACTTACAAGTGTGTGACTTTGGATAAGTCACTTAATCTGTTTGCTTCGATTTCCTCAACAGTAAAATTGGGGATTATTAATTGGAGATTAATAATAGTAACTACTTTGGAGGGCTGTTGTGAGGATTAAATGCAAAAATATTTGTAAAGGGCCTAGCACAATGCCTAACACATAGTAGGTACTACATAAATGTGTATTCTTTTCCCATCTCCTTCCTCTCCGGATTTCAGATTGAGGGCTCTTCCCATCATTCCATTCTCTGTCCTTTTTATTGGTATTTAAATTTTTTAAAATTTAATTTTAATTTTATTTTTAGTTCCAAATTCTCTCTCTTCACCTTCCCCCACCCACTGAGAAGGCAAGATACGTAAAACATATTTCCACATTAGATCTGTTCCAAACAAACAAATAAAAAACCCCAAGAAAGATATAGAAAATAATGTTTGAGTTTGCACTTAGTTCTCTATCTGGAAGTATATAGCACAGTTTATTTTCATTACAATATTGCTGTTATTATATTCACTTCACTATGTATCAACTCATATAAGTCTTCTTAGGTTTTTCTGAAACCATCCTGCTTGTCATTTCTTACAGCATAATAGTATCCCATCACAATCATATACTACAACTTGTTCAGCCATTTTGCCATCAGCCAACTGATGAGCATTCCCTCAATTTCCAATTCTTTGCCACCACAAAAAGAACTGCTATAAATATTTTCGTACATATAGATTATTTTCCTTTTTCTTTGATCTCTTTCTGAGACAGACCTAGTAATGATATTGCTATTTATTTGTTAATATTTCCAAACTCTTGTCAATCGACACTTGCTGTGGTCAGATTGCCCTTAAATGAGGTAGAGGACATTAGGGCCTACCCTGAAATCCCTGATTTGCGTCATAATGGACACTGGACACTTTCAACCCATTCCACATGCCAGCTGACACCAACTGGAGCTCCATCTATGCCCCTAATGCCAAAAAGAATAGCTCTGGATTTCCTGCCTGTCCCCCATGAGCCATTCATTTGCCCAGTTAAAAAGTCTGCTCAATATCTTTAAAAGTTATGTTTTAATTTGAGAATATTAATTGCATTTAAATTATCTGACTGTATGATTTATAACCCACTGAGATTCTGCTGTATTTCCATATGTGGTGCTGCCATTTTCTCTTCTGTATACCTATCACTGCCCATTGTTTATCCTCCCTGATTGATGTTCCAGCTCGGGGTGGTTCCTATTATGAGATTCATAATTATCACTGGTAATAGAGAAGCCTTCTCTATTCTCTTCGGCAAGACTGCCCAAATTATTCATTGTAGCCCATTGGTACAGCACCGCCAGAAAATAAGAATTTATTTCCAATCCCAGGCATATGGTAGATAAGAGGATGTATTTATTTCTCCATGTTTCAAAAGGATTAAGGCTGGAAAAAATAAATATCACTTAGGCTGTCAGCAACCAGAACTTTATGGTTCGGAGTGTAGAGGGCCTTTCCTGGGCTAAGTACAGCAAATCTCAAGGCTGATTTAAAAAAGGAGGGTTGGCCGCTAAGAAAGCAATGTCAGACTTGGCCAGCTTAAGAAATAAATGCTATAGATTTTGCTTGGCATACCCGATGCTTGGCAGGACATGATGCACAAATATGGAACTTGGTGTTAACAATATACTATGCTTATTTCAGTTAAAAAAAAAACAACAACAACAAACTTACCAAATTCCAACAGTCCTTGACCCCTGGTTATTCCAAAAGCCCCTTGAATATATCATCTGGGTTTTGCCTAATTACACATAATTAGGAAATGTAATTATGCTTTCAGTGTGGCTCTGCCATTAAGAGCAGAATGGACAGCTGAAACAGTCATAGGAGCCAACGCTTCAGAGAAAACAAATTCAACACACAAGCCAATATCTAAAAATAGGAATTGCAGTGAAGGTTAGTAAATCAAACTTATAAATTTTTTTTTTTAAAAATTGTTCTTGGCTTTGTCTAAATATTTGATGCAACAGTTATGTGTTCCATCTTTGTATTTAGAGCTCAGTTAATTATGTCCTCATTTGCATCATTGCTCTGCCAAAAAGAGCTGGTGAATTTTGCCCTTCTTCCCCCAATTACTTTGATTTACTAACTTTCTCTTATATTTATAACTCTTTATTTTTACTTCCTTGTTTCCAGCAGGCTCCCGTTATAGTTTCTCCAATTGCCTCGATTATTTCGCATCAAAGAATCATAACATTTTGTTCACATGTTCCTTCCATGCAAGTGCCATTAACGCCTGATGATTAGGAGCCTCTTTGGAAATGAACTCATTCCCAGAGCCAAATTTACATGCCTTAGTGATGTGGGAAGGTGGCTATTTCACGCTCTGATGACCACCGGCCAAAGTTACAGAAAACACAGGAGCGACAAATGCAAGTTGACAAAACAGCTGGAAAGGAAATAGAGTCCAGGCTTCGAGTCTTGGCTTTTGTTTATCATTTTGTAACTGATTGTTGCAGTAACTGGCAGTAACAAAGCAATGCACTCCATTAAATGCTCTAGTTAATGGAAACATTTTTGCAGTGCCAAAAAAGAGGAATGATTTACAAAAAGAAAATTCCCTAACATTATGATCAAGTCTTTCAACAAGCTTTGGGGTCTGACCTTAGACTGCAGAGGGATGAGGCGGCCTTTTGGTAAACCACCCCCCAGTGGGACAAGCATGAGTTTGTGTCACGGTTTGATGCTGTAATTTTCTTTTAACCCTTTAGTTTCATGTCTCTTCCAATAGACAAGCACGTGGAATTATGGCCAGATCACTGAATCCAGAGTCACAGGGCTTCATTCAATTCCTTGACTCACAGTTTCTTCATCTGCACAAAGATGTGCTTCCTTCTTGTATTATAGTTATATATATGTGTTTTCTGTATATGTGTTGTCCCTCCTCTTAAATTGTAAGATCCATGAAAGCAAGGGATATATACATATACATACACATATACATACATACGCATACGTATGTATGTACATATACACATGAATATATGTATATACAGATACACATCTACATATGGATGTGTGTATACAGTTTCTTTTTAAATCTTGATACCCCAAATTCCAAGGACAGAGCCTTGCATATAATAAACAATTAACACATGTCTGATGGATTGGATTAATATGATAATGGCACTTTTTATAATTTTATTTTATTTATTTATTTTTTTTTGGTGAGGCAATTGGGGTTAAGTGACTTGCCCAAGGTCACACAGCTAGTACGTGTCAAGTGTTTGGTCTGAGGCCAGATTTGAACTCAGGTCCTCCTGACTTCAGGGCCGGTGCTCTATCCACTGCACCACCTAGATGCCCCACTTTTTATAATTTTAAAATGAAAAAAAGTGCTTTAACCACAATAACTCTGAAGGAGGTAGCCCAAACATAGTCATTTCCATCTTAACAAAAGAAGAAAATGAGCCTCATTCTCCTTTTCTGTAAAATGAAGACGCTGAATTAGATGATAAGGATGGCTTAAAGGTTACAACTAACTTTCCTTACAAGCCTGTGAAGTTGGTACTGTGCGCATTGTTATTGAAGTTTGTCCAATCAATCAGCAAGTATTTCCTAAGCACATACTATGTGCCAGAATTTAATTTAGGCCCAGATGAATGAGCAGAAGTGGTTTATCTGGGTCACCTGAGTTGGGGAGCTAGAACTCAAATTCAGGTCTCTCGCCTCCAAGTCCAATTTCTTTCATCTGGAAGAGCTATGGGCCTGTTAATCCCTAAAATGCTGAAGAACAAGGCAAACAGGACACCAGACCTGGCAAGGGTCTGAGGCAGGAGAAGCGGCAAGCTACATTCCTCTGCACATGTCACTCCATCCTTGGTAGCCTTTCAGCTGCAACTGCATTCTCTCTGGCCTCCTCCTGACAATCGTGTCCAAATGCAATCTGTCCTCTTGTCTAGCACCCATCAGTAATCCAAGGAAAATATTTATGGAAAAATTAAAAGAACAAAATAAATATGCACAGTCAATCTGGCATAGAGTCAATTAGCAGCCATACATGATATTTAGTATGAAACCTTAACACCTGTTAGCATGAGGAACAGAAAGGTGGTGACTTTGGGGAATGGTAGTGCTGAATATAAAATGAATAGTTATCTTTTGCTTGTCCACAGTGCTGCAGTCGTCCAGCGGCCAACATATTTGATTCATTTTTTCATCACTGACTCTTAATCATCGAGTTTAAACCATATGATCAAAGGATTTTGAGCTGAAAGGGCCCTTAGAACGGAGACCAGAGGATGGCAGAAATGGAAGCAACCTTGAAACATAAGCAAAGAATATTAAAGCCGGAAGGGATATTTAGAATATTTAGAATATATCAATAATATCTAATTTTTATATTATGCTTTGATGTTTGTAAAATGCTTTTCATACACTATTCCATTTGGTTCTCACAATGCTGAGGTAGGTATGTCAGGTATAATTATTCTCATTTTACATAAGAAGAAACTAAAATTTAGTTTAGTGACTTGACCATTGTCACAAAGCTAGAATAGGAAGTAGGATTTGAACCTAAGACTCTACTGATTTTTTTCACTGCCGTTTCATGCTACCATCAAATACTACTGCTGAAAAGGATATTAGATGTTATCTTTCCCCCTACTTGGTTTTGCAAAGCCAGAAAATCAAGACCCTGAGGGGTAACATCCAGGGATGTGCTGGTAAATATTTAACAAGCTGAAGGGAATCAGCATTTATATAAATGCCAACAAAATTCCAAGCATTTCTACACATTTTTTTTTATCTTTTACACATTTACACATTTCACACATTTTTACACATTTTTTTCTTTTGATCTTCTAGACAACCTTGGAAGGTAAGAGCTGTTATTATCCTCATTTTCTAATTGAGGAAACTGAGACAAACAGAAGTTAAGTCACTTCCTCAGGGTGACATAACTAGTAATGTCTGAGGCCAGATCTGAATTCATATATTCCTGATTCCAGGCCCAATGCTCTAACCAATGTTCCACCAGGTGCCCCAGAACAACAGGCTTTGGGGTGGGGGTGCAGGAGTGTGGTAAGTGAGTATGATATGCTTTTTAAGTTTAATCTGCCTCTTTAAGTTTTAATCTGCCATCATTTTCTTGAGTCTAGACAACTAAAAAAACAATAAGGAAAAAGTCCCGATTGGTAGTGTTTGCTGATTTCTGAGGTGTCAATCGTCACACTGAGAATTTGCCAATTGGCTTTCATGAAAACTGGTTCACGATGGCTTCAGCACACCTCTGTCTCTTGAGCAAGATCACAGAGCTCTCAAGAAGCCGGGGTGTAAACCCAGATTTCTTGACCCCCAAATTAGTGTTCTTTTCACTGCACTACTGACAACTGGCCTTTCCATCTTCATGAGAATGTGTAAAGTCCACCTGTTGCTTATATGGAGCAAAACCAAAGCCAAAAGGGCAACTAAATGTATTGATTGAAAAGCATGCAGTACAAGTAGGAAGATCACTCAAGTGAGGAGACCTGGGCTCAAATTCTGGCCGTAATATTTACTAGCTCTGTAAATACAGATCATATGATGTCAGATTTACAGCCAGCAGGACGTTAGAGGCCATCTCATCAACCTGCCTTCTCCTCCCATTCTACAGTTGGTGATACTGAAGCCTGGAGAAATCAATTGACTTGCCTTAGGTAGTGAGTGGAAGAGCCTGGATTCAAATTCAAGTCCAGAGGAAAACTACTGGGGCAGCTAGGTGGCACAGTGGATAGAGCACTGGCCATGGAGTCAGGAGGACCTGAGTTTAAATCCGACCTCAGACACATAACACTTACTAGCTGTGTGACTTGGGGCAAGTCACTTAACCCCAATTGCCTGACCAAAAAAAAAAAAAAAAGGAAAGCTATTTCCACCAGATGATGATCTCTCTCCATTGCTTAACCTCTTTGAGCCTCAGACTTCTCATTTGTAACTATATCCATGCACCTTGAAAGCCTCAAAGGTCTATAGAAATGTAAACTACTATTATTACAAATTGAGGCAGAGGTGTCACTGTTTATATATGTATCAGTCTATAAAACACAGTACATCACCGCTCCCTACCTCTCCCACAACTAATCCTCTGGAAGAGGAAATGGCTTAAGGATTCTATCCTAGTGTTCTCTCTTCTCAGGATCACTTGCCTGTGCCCAACAGTGCCAAAGCGTCATGTACCTTGCGGTCTACAGAGTGGGTTTCCGGTTTGTTATTCAAAGTGCCTGGTGAAAAAAAAAAGTGCCTGGTGCCGACTGCCAGATTTGCTGCATAAAATGGGCGTTCCGTGAATACCTGGGGCCCATCCTCCAACTGAGGGCCCCCTAGCGGGGCTGGGCTCTGGTTCCCCACAACA
Organism: Vombatus ursinus; assembly: GCF_900497805.2. Classification (NCBI taxonomy): domain Eukaryota; kingdom Metazoa; phylum Chordata; class Mammalia; order Diprotodontia; family Vombatidae; genus Vombatus; species Vombatus ursinus. The sequence continues at coordinate 61,808,175 of NW_020954556.1, forward strand.
AATAAAACCCTGGGGTGTGGGGGAGGAAAAGGAGTAAGAGAGAGACAGGAAGAAGAGACAGAAAGGCTGAAGAACAACTTCTTTAAGGCATGACTCAGATTAATCTGAAAACACAACCTAAAGAAAAACTGAGGATAATCTCTTCCCATTGAGTTTAACAACTGAGCTTTCCTAAGTTTCTAAATAGGCACCTGGATTCTGACTTTATTCAACTGTATAAGGGGGAAGGGAGTGAATTCCAACTCACTGGGCTATTCAAGCACTCATTCATTCATTCATTCATTCATTGGCTTCTAGATCCTGTGTTTGTATCCCAGAATATTACACAACAAGGTATAATGGGAAAACAAACCAAACTGGTCAGGAATTCAGGGGGCCTGGGGGAAGACCTAACTCTTTCACAGAATGGTTGTGTGATTCTGAGAATGAATGTCATTTTATGTCTCCAGATCTGTTTATTCATCTGGGATAGAAGGGAGAGAATATTGACTTAGGAGTAAGGTGAGCAGGGTTTGAATCCTGGTTCTGACATAAAATGATTCTGTGACCTTGGGTAAGTCATTTCCCCTTTATAAACCTCAAGAAAATGAGGGGGTTGTATGAGATGAACTCTAAAGTCTTTCTAGTTATTTTCCTTTTTTTTTTTTTAAGCTACCTTAGATTACAAAAAGTAGACACTTTGTCAAAAAATGGTCTCTGTGCAGGAACCATTCAGCTGGTTAGCTCTCTGAAGTCAGGGGAAAACTCACCTCTTACATTACCAAGATGAGAAACACTAAGAAAAATACTCCTCCTCCTCCCCAGTACTCTGCCTTGTAGTGAGGTCAAAGGCCTTTTGAATGATGGCCATATTTGTCCATTTTTGACTTAAATTACTTTTGGTTCAGCTGCTGCACTGAATTGCCTTGATGTATTATCATATGAAGTGACATGAAACACATAGGAGAAAGGCAAGTTTCTGGTGAGGATTATGAAAGAATGGAGTCACCACCTTGCTCACTTCTCCAAATGTTGGAAGAAATGACAATGAACCTTTAGCTGAAAGGGAATCTCTCTGAACCGTGATAAGAGTGAGTGACATTTTATGCAGCTCAAGTTTTCAGGCTGAGCCAAGAAGTCATAATAAAAAAGCATTTACATATAGCTAAGCATTTGGGGGTATTCACAGATTCCTTCCCTACCCCAACAGCAATTTAAAAAATTCTCATTTTATATTTTCAGGGCTTTAGTTTCAGTGATGTTTGATATAGTAGGCAAGAGAGAATTACTTTGAAATCCTAGATTACAATTTTGATTTCTTTCCTTCCTTCCATTTTTCTTTACATCTTCAGAATCATTTCACATCTCCTTTTCACCTAACTTCTCCTCTAATTTCCCAGCCATTTTAACCTTGGCCCTGGGGGGTGAAATTCCAGTATCTACCACATAAGGTCTGGGGAGTTCACACTTTAGCCCCAAATCATTAGTTGTCCAAAGGACTCTAGAGAAATAATTAAGGTATAAAGGAAGGACTAATAGAAGGTCTGATGCTGAATAGAATCTAACACAGAGACTGTCTGATTGGTGCCAGATGAAAAAAAAAAATTACTACCTAATCAAACAAAAAAATAACGGGATTTTTAAAAAATTATTTTGGTAGCTTGAAATTGAATTAAATTTTCATGAATTTATCTTTATTGTAATAAAGCCTTTGGTACATTTTGGGAATAAGGATTTAACTAAATAATAAGAAATAAGGGAGAAAGACTTTTAAGAATACTGGAGATTGGGGAAATTGAGAACTGAGTTTCAGGACTGTAAGGGATCTCTGAAGTACCACCAAAACCTACACAGAGTTCCCTTCTACAACTTCACTGTCTTCAGTTGGACACCTTTAGTAATGGAGAATCTACTTCCTCTTGAGGCAACCCTTCCTATACTTTTCCACAGCACTAACCCTAAATGCACACCTAGTAGTAGAAATGACCTGACCAGGGCAGAATGTCTCTTAAATAAGGCTCAGGGAGTTCACATTTAAATTATGCTTAGTCTATGTCAGAAGTGTCAAAACCTGGCAACATTCCTGAGTGGAGTGTGGCCTAACCAGATTAAAATGTAACTGAGAAATATTTAACAAAAGAAATAAAAAATAAAATAAAACACGGATAACATTACCTTTTAAAACTAAGTCAATATGCACCCAGGATCCCTACCTAGAGATCATTGGCCACTCCATTTCTATTTGAGTTTCTGTTTGTCACTACTGGTTTAAGAGACCTAATTTCAGGATGATAAAGAGTTTTATGGAAAACTGGGGAGTCGAAAGTTTGGGACTAGTCTTATAACTTGAGGTTAAGGGTTAGGTTTGGTTGTGGGTTGGTCTAACACTCCTAAAGCCCATATGACCAGTGGGTCAGTCTCAAAGCCTATTTGTTCTAAATGGGCGCTTCTGTGTACTCTGATCTCATCCTGGACCAAAGCTGAATAAAAGCTGTGGGGCCTGTTCTGAATCAGACCAGCTTTCAGAGAGCCCTGGTGAAGACAAAAGATAGTCATTCAGCTACAGGAATGAAAAGTTAGACATTATTAAGGTTAAGAAAAATGAGAATATTGAAGTAGAATTGTTTTGATTTACCCTTCCCTCCAACACATGTACCCTGAAGACTATCAGACTCCCATTAGATACTGTTCCCTTCTAGCCATTACTATACTTCATATCAGCTTAGAATGGAAACCTCTGAGTCCCATCAAAGCTTACTGAGGAATAAGTGACTAGGGCTGAGCTTATGTAGCCAAAGGTTGCTACTATACATAGCGTCTAGAAAGGAATTTTTTTTTTAAACTAAGATGAGTAAGCTGTAGCTATACTGATCTCTCTATTTTCATGGAAGGTATATTCAAGGTCATTTTTAAAAAATCAATAGAACAATCTGAATATGCAATTTCACATTACCATGTTTGTTAGTTTTAAAATATACTAAAGGAACAGACTCTGGGAGGATCTGGAAGCTTCAGGATTGTTGAGCTATGGGTGACTTTTGAAAGATCTCGGAGACAATGAGAGATTCTGTGGGGTTAAGAAGGGGAAGAGTGATGCTGCTTTTTTAATTTTTTTTTAAAGGAGAGGATAGAGTCTAAAAGCTGTAGGCTAGTGAGTTGACTTCTATTCCTGATAAAATTCTAGAACACATTATTAAAGTGATGATGAAAGGAAGCATTCATTACTAAAATAATCACTTCATCAAGAATACCTTATGCCAGACTAACCTCATTTATTGTGACAGAATAACTAAACTGCCATTTTAGGAGAAAGTAGCCCTAGCATACTTAAATTTTGGCAAAACATTAGACCGAGTTGCTCATGCTATTCTCTGTAACAGTATGGAAAGATGTGGGCTGAATGATCATTGAGTTCACTGCAGACTTTAATTGGTTTATGGAAGGAGGTCTCCAGTGTAGGGCCCAGGGATCTGTCTTTTGTCCTAAGCCATTCACTAATTTTGTCAATGACGTGGGTGAAAACACAGAAGACACGGAAGTCAAATTTGAATGGTAGACAACCACCACACTGCATGACAGTGTAAAAATACAAAAAGACCTCTACAGGCCAGAATAAAAATGAGTACAATAGGAATAAATGCATATTTCTACATTTGGGATTTTAAATAAAGTCCCAAGTTTAGGAAGGACAAGACACGGCCTGACAAAGGAGAATTTGAAAAAAATCTGGAGGTTTTAGTAAACAGCAAATGTGACATGATGTGACCGCCCCAAAAGCCAGTCACATCCTAGGCTCTACTAAGAGAGATGGAAGGTCTAGAATTTCAGTTCAATTTGATAAGCATTATTAAGTACCTATTATATGCAAGGTAAGGGCAGCTAGGGTGGCATAGCTGATAGAGCGATGAAATGAGTCCACGGAGCCCCGAGTTCAAATCCAACTTCAGATACTTACTAGTCACTTAACTCTGCCTCAGTTTCCTCATCTGTAAAACAAGCTAGGGAAGGAAAAGGCAAACCACTCCAGCATCTTTGCCTAATAAAGCCACAAAGTCAAGGTCGTTTAAAAAAAATCAATAGAACAATCTGAATATGCAATTTCACATTACCATGTTTGTTAGTTTTAAAATATACTAAAGGAACAGACTCTGGGAGTCTGAACAGCCACCACATATGCAAGGTAATTGGCTAGGCACTAGAGATGCGAACAAAAGAATGAAAAAATGTTTAGTCTGCAGAAGAGAAGATGGGGTGGAGGCAGGGGCAGGTGCAAGGTACAAGATACCTGTCTTTGTGTATTTGAAGATGGGTAGTGTGGAAGAAGGATCAGGAGTGGGGAACTGAATCCAAATCCAAACTGGATTCAGTCAAAAGGCCCCACTTAAGGATATAGGAGGTCACATGTGGCCTCAAGCCACAGGTTTCCCATTCCTGGATGATTAGACATTCTTTTTACTTACAGAGAACAAAACTAGGAGTAATAGAGGAAGTGAAAGAAAGGCTAAATTTTAACTCTATGTCAAGAAAATGATAATAGCTGATATTTACATAGCATTTCAAGGTTTGTAAAGGACTGTGTATATACTAGATCATTTGATCCATAAAATAGCACTGTGAAGTAGATGCTACAGGTATTATCCCAATTTTATAAAAATGGAAACTGGGACTCTGAGAGGTTGCACACAGCTGGCAAAGGCCAGAGGCAAGATGGACAGTTTTTTTGACTCCATGTCCAACACTCCATTGGGCCAGGCTACCTAAAGGGGAAGGGGCTGCCTTAAGAAGTGGGAAAATTCATTATAAATGGAGTCTCTCAGTGAAGGCTGGGGGATCACCTGTCAGTGATATGTTAAGGGAGTTCCTACTCAAGTATAGGCTTGACTCCATGATTTATGAGGTTCTTTCTAGCTCTAAAATTCTGTAATTTTAATTACAGTTCCATGATTTCTGTTCAGAAGCCTATTAGGTACCTGCAAATGGGTCCCCTGCTTTTCTGTACAGGTAATTGGTAAGCTGGTTGTTTCTAAGTCAAACACTAAATCAACTGAAAAGCTCTTTGCCTCCACACAAAGACAATATAAATACATTTCCAGCAGCTAAGTCTATGATCATCATGTTTGATAACTGCTCAGAATCATAGAATCACAGAACATCATATTTGGAAGTCACTTCTGGGGCTAACTAGTCCAAACCATTCCAATATAGGCCAAAGATTCCTTCTCCAACATCCCCAACAGGCAGTCATCCATCCTTCATTTGAAGACCTTAAATGAAGGAAGGATAATGCACTTTCTCTGGAGGCCATATGGCCAAGCCAGATTGTTGGGGAGTTTCCCCTTAAATCTGCCCCTCTGCAACTTCCACCCACTCCTCTCAGCTCTGTCCTGGTGGGTCAAACAGAACAAGCCTGATCCCTCTTCCACAAGACAACCCTTCAATGACTTAGAGACCGCTATCCTGACTCTTTGAAGTCTCTTCTCCGGGCTTAACATATCCACTTCCAAAAACTATTCCCCATGAGGATCTCAAGGTCCTTTACTACCATGGTCACACTCTGGACATTTCCCCACTTACTGATGTCCTTTATAAAATGTAATGAGGAGAAGGAAAGAAAAACTTGACACTTGTTACTTCAAATGCTTTTTATTAAGTAGAACTAATAAACAATAACTGTTCTTATTATGCTAAACTTTTAATAAAAAATATACTGAATTTCTGCATTCTTTCAGTTCTAGTCTTGGCTTTGCCACAACTCACTTGTAAAATTTCAGGCAAGGTTACTTAATTTCCATGAATCTGAGTTACTTATGGAAAATAAGTTGTAGGGTTGGAACTAGTACTTTGAACTTAGAGTGATATAATAATGGCATTTCAGAGCTGACAGAGAGATCTCATACCTCATCTAATCCAGCCCCAAAGGGAAGAGGAATCTCTCTATAACATTTTCAACAAACGGCCACCCAGCTTCCTGTTGAATACTTCAAAGTGATGGGGTACTCAACACCTCATGAGAATCCAGTGATCTCTCCCCAATACTACATGGAGCATATGGAAATAGAACAAGAATGAACCCAAGTCTCCTCTTGTAGTAAACGAAACTATAGGGCTGTACTGTTGGCCACTAGATTTTACATTTTTAAAATGTCATTTTATCTGCCAACTAATACAATATGTTCGTGGCTCTCCTGAGAATTCCCATTTCTCATTTACTGTGCTTCTTTTGATGACAACTTATAAACCTCTCAATAAAGTTAAGTTTTCAGAATTTGAGAACTACGAAGACCTAAATTCAATAGATGTACAGAGACCTCTTATTAAGTATACAAATTTCTTATACATCTACATACTCATACACACACACACACACACACACACACACACACACAGACATATACCCATAGAGATATATACATGCACACAAGGAAACTTTTTTGTGTTTTACTTTATACATTTACTCATTATTTAAATATTCCATAGATGTTGATGGAGATACTTCAGATTAGTTAACTCTGAGTATGTGGCCCCCAAAAGAGGTCATCCCATTAAATACAAGGACCATAGGGTATTTCTATTCATCTTTCATATCTGCAACAGAATGGATGGTGTTTTTTGACTCACAAACATCCCATTGCCAGGTTTCCCAAACCTGAATATGTATTCATGTGATGCCCTCATATGCAGGACACAAGACCTGCTTTAGCTTGCTTTAATTAAACCACTTCTTGTTTCACACAGTGCATGCAGAGTAGGTAATTTTTGCTCAAAGAAACAGACAGATGTTCTTTTTCTTTTTGAGGAATGGCGGGTGGGGGTGGGCCATAGAGATTTCATTTTCTCTACAAAAAGGAAAAATAAAAATGGAGACAGAGAGTGAAGTCCAGGCATTTAGTCAGGGTGAGAAGGGAGGACTCAGTGAAAAGAAACAGACATAGGGGATGGAATGTTGTGTGCAAAGAACCATACACAGAGCAGTTTAGCTGGATTGTAGAGTGACCAGAGGGGAGTAATATATAATAAAAAAAGGTATGATGGGGAGCCATTGGAGTTTATAGATGTGGGGAGAGGGGAAGTCCTGAATACAGTAAGTTATGAATTCCAGGGCTAGAGTGAGCAACTGTAGGAAGTGTGTCCTCAGAAATTTCGCTGTTATTAGCTCCCAGGCTGTGTTCTGACTTCATAGTACCACAGGATGTCAGAGCTGGACATGGCCTTAGAGACTATTTATTCTAACACCCTAATTAAAAAAAAGGAAAAACTGAGATCCCCAAAAGGGAAAGGAATATGCAGAAAATCGCATAGCTGGAGTTCATCTTGATGTAAATTTATAGAATTATTCAATTTTAAAGTTAAAAGTATAATTAGTGTCCAATCATTTAATTTTACAGAAAACAGAAGCTCAGAAAAATGATTTGCTTAAGGCCACATGGTTAAAAGTGGAAGAGCTTGGATTTGAACACAAGCCTAGGGTTAATCTCGTCTAGGGTTCTTTGCTATGCTGTTTCCTTTAAAATCTCGCCCCATTCTTACCACTGGTATAATTGTCATAATTGTATAATATGCTTCATAAGCACTTGTTTTAAAGTACTAAAAATTTGTTTCCAATGATTGGGATGATATTTCTTATAAATAATTAAAACAAAGATAACAAATCAGAGGAAGAAGGGCAAGGAGAGAGCACATTTCTTTGGAAAGGACAGACATATCCATTTATGAGGGCAAAGAGGTAAAGAAATCTCCAGGTCCCAGGGGGCTGCTGGTACTCAGATGTTCCCTCTAATACACTGAGAGCTGTCCCACACTGTCAAATAAAACTGAACAGCAAGCAGAGCTCTCTCACCAAAACTGTCAGCACCAATAGGCACTGAAGAAATTGTGTTAGGAAAAATAGATGGGCTAAGATTCAATTTTTCGATTGTATGAAGCTTTAATTTACTGACCTTGGGAGGAGAAATACCTTCGTGAGGTGAAAAAGAAGCACAGTGTCTCTCTGGTAAAAGAACTGTAGACCTCTAGAGAGCAAAGGATCATTTATTTCATCTGAATACCATGATTATTATTATGGTGGCCATGAAATAGGAACAGCTTCTGCTAAAATGGGCAAAGGGTCCTGGGCTAAACCCCACCTTCTTAGTAGTGAAAGGTAGTAAATGTGTTATACAGATCAGTCCAAATCTCGTTAGTGCCCATTCAAGAGCATCCCACACTGGTACCAGATGCCTTCCATTCTAGCACTGCACAGGTGCATTTTACCATTCTATGAGGCAGAGTTAGGTGGCACAGTAGATAGAGTGCCAGACCTGGGGTCAGGATGACTCATCTTTGTTGAGTTCAAATCTAGCTTCAGACACTTACTAGATGTGTGACCTTGACAAGTCACTTAACCCTGTTTGCCTCAGTTTCCTCATCTGTGAAATGATCTGGAGAAGGAAATGGCAAACCACTTCAGTATCTTTGCCAAGAAAACCCCAAAAGGGGTCATGAAGAGTCAAATACAACTGAAAATGACTAAACTACAAAGATGGTTCAGTGGGTGGAGTGCTAGGCTTGAAGTCAGAAGACCTGAGTATGAATTAGCCTCAGACACTTACTAGCTATATGACTCTGGGTAAGTCACTTAATCCTATTTGCCTCATTTTGCTCATCGGTAAAATGAGCTGGGGAAGGACATGGCGAATCACTACGGTATGTTTGCAATGAAAATCCTAAATCAGGTCATAAAGAGTTGGACAAGACTGAAATGGCTAAGAAACCATTCTACTACATGCTACATTATAGTATAAATTTCAAATTGTATAGGGCATGGTTTTAGATACAGTGACTGGGTTCTGACTTCTTACCTAGCAGCCATCCTGCTGTGTTTTAGTGTGAACAGAGGCAAAGTAATCTAGAGAAAAGACCACCGGATTTGGAGGTAGAAGCCTTGGAATCAAATCTCAGATTTAACCCTTTCTAGCTGCGGGAATGTGGGCAGGTCAAAAGCACTCCGAGCCTCATTTTCCTTATTTATAAAAGGTGGCAAAAATGTTTGTACTCCCAAGGTCATGGTAATAAAAACACTTTGTAATCTGTAAGTCTCCCTCTCTTCACTTGACATCATGGTGGGCCTGGAAAACAGCCAGGAAAATGGCACAAAGTAAAGCAAACTAACCAAGTTATCATACTGGTGCTGTAGCAGGTATGCAAATATGGAGGGCTTCCTTGTTGAGAATCTCCAGCAACCTCCTGTCTGAAGCCACAAAAATCTCTCTGGGCTGAGGCAGACACAGGGGTTGGGTGTTTTTCATGCTTGTTAGACTGGAAAATAGAGCTCATCAACAGGTGTTTCTGAAGTGAGATAGGCCCTTCATCTCTTTGTGGCTGGACTGTCTTTGGCCTATTATCATATCGCCAGGGTTAAGTCTACATGTTCACATGTGCACTCTCGACCGGTGATCAGTCAGGGAATGACTACTCTGTGGGTGGTTTATGCAGCCCGTGGGTTTCTTCTATCTCTGGCTCATAGCTACCACCCAAGCAGGTACCGCTCAGAGCCTGGGGACCTGGAATCAAGATACTACCTCAGAAGTTTCAGAAGTGACTATGGTCCCAGCACAGGGCCAGAGGATTAATTGGGAGGAGTTTGGTCTTGTGAAGATGTCAATGCTGACATAGTGATGTGGAGAGGAGAGGACAGACAGTACATACTGACACCAACAAAGCTTGTTGCAAAGAGAGGTCTGCTATGTGTCCTGACCTAGACTTTGCTGACTTCCTCAGCTTTGGACCACTGCTACAGAGTCCGTTTTCTGTCCCCTGTCTTGCTAAATGGATTGGTTATCTTATGAGTTCTAGATTGTCCCTTCATGGCATTCTCTTGGACTGAAATTTGGAACACATTATTGCAAGGACAGAAGGCATCATAACAATGATTAGATGTGAAATGGCTTCTGTACATTAGGAGTTTCTATGATATCATTTCTATCACCAGCATAGAAAAATACAACTCATCATGCATCCCAAGATCTTAATGTGGTACATACCACCAATCCTATGCCTGTTCCCTGCCTTCCATTCCTGACATCTAGGAAACAAGGTAATTAAAACCTCAAAGACATGGTACTTTTCCAATCTATGGTAAAAGATTCTCAGAGCCAGAAGGGACTTTAGGACACACCTAATTCAGTATCTGCCTAAAGGGGAATCCTCATAATCAACCCTGACAAATAGCCTTCCATAGGGAGTCTGCTCATACTGACTTGCGAGAGCTGATTGTTAAATTTTTCAAGGTGAGCATTTCTACCTCAGAAATCGACAAATGCTACAAATCAGGCTGAAAGAGAGAGATAGGGAAAATGTTAATAATGCAGGTTAAATTTAAAAGTATATTATGTGTAATTCTCCCCCCTCTCCAGATAGTCAATTGCTAAACATTTGCTAGTATACCCCTGGGAACCCTCTATTTCCATTGGCATCCCTGCCTACTTTTTCACAGATTTTCTTTCTAGGGAGCTTGAAATCTGCCTCTATGAAATGTTCATGCTGTTCATGGTTGTGGCTTCTGGGAGCAAGCACAATAAGCCTAATCCATCTTCCAAACTGCTAGCTTATCCTACCACTTCCTAGGTCTTCTCACCATCTTGGTCACCCTTCTCTGGATATGTTCTGGCTTCTCAGGGTTCTTCGTAAATGTGCTTCATAGAAGTAAAAGGTCAGCACATTATTCAGAGTAGAGGACAGCAGGATCACCATCTTCCTTGCTTTAGATATGAATGCTGTCTAAAATCAGATGAACTTTTGGGGGTTGCCATTCCATACCGCTGACTCACATTGAGTTCATAGTCTAATAAAAATGCTGTTCTTTCTCACATAAACTCAGTTTATCCCATCAATTCCAATCTTATATTTGGGCAGCTGAGTTTCTGAATACAAATATATGACTTTATATTCATCCTTATTATACATTAACTTATCAGAGCCCGTCTTTTGTATTATCCTGTCTCAATCTTTTTGGATTCCAGCTGAGTAGCCTCTGCATCTTCAGGATGAAAGAATGAGAGGCTTTCAAGTGGAGGTGGGATGACCACTTGCTGGGAATCACTGGGCATGTATGGCCTTTGGGATCCTTTCTAGTCCCATGAGACTTCAACTTTGCTATTCTGTGATTGTAAAGGTTTGGCAGATAACAATAATAAAAGGTAAAATGCAAACCAATCAATGCTTGGGTAGAACGACTTGTTGGGGGACAGAGTTGGAATGATTGATCATTAAGGTCTCTATGGCTCATGGAGTTCACCTGTACTATACACTGTAGTAAATACTCTTTTCAAAGAATACACCCATCTTCTCCCAAGCTCCACTCAAGCTCAAATTAGGCTTTAGACAGTTTCTATACACTGTAAGGGGAAAAAAGGGTAAACATATACAAAATTTACAACGTATGGTGTTGGAGCATTGTCAAACCTTTCCTAGGACCTGCTCACCTGGCTATTTAGTGGTTGGCTCCACGCTCACGAGAGTAAGCTGAATCCAGCCTCAGGCCCTTTCTGCATCTATCACATTGCAAGATGTTTCCTGTTCTCCTCTCCAACAATGTTTGGGAAACACAGGGCTTGAATTCATTAGCCTTGTCTCCATCTTGTTGTGGAAAGAGCACAGGAATGGTAGTAAAAAAAAAAGAAGTGGATTCTGGTACAGGCTTGGCCTATAGCTGACTCAGTGACCCTGAGAAAGTAGCTTCACCTTTGTAGATCTTGACTTTCTCTTAGAAAAGTGTAGTTAGTAAAGTGTTTTTTACAGGGTTTCACTAGGCTCTTAGTGTAAAGAGCCCTGGCCTTCGAGACAAAAGACCTGGTTCTGAAATTGACTCCCTTCCTACCTGTGGACTGAACACTCAGATTTAAGCCTCAGCTTCCTTAGGTATAAAACGGGTCTAATAATACTCTCACTACTTACTTCAAGAGCCTCGAGTTTCAAATGAGGCAATATATAAAAAATGTTTTATAAACCAAAAAGTACTTTATTTAAGTGAATAATTATTACTATTTCCATTGCTGTAAAATGAGATGATGGCTAGGTAATCTCTAAAGCTTCCTGTCAGTTCACTCCACGGATCTGTGAGTCAATGCATCTCACTAGGAAAATACATACAGTAATACACAAAATGCATTATTTCTGCAAAGTAGCCAAAAGGGGCCATTTGTTCAAATACCACCCTCCCTCACACACTTGCCTTGAGTGTTTCCCAACTACCGAGCTTGGCTCACCGTCTGGCACCTCCACAGCTGGCCATCCCCCCATGCTGGACAGGTTTTGCTCCCAACATGACCTGTTCAACTGTCACTCTGCCCCACACTGGGAAATAAGATCAATTTTACCCCTTTTCCTTTGGAGGAGGCCAAGCCATTTGCATACCCCATGGAGGGTTGATTCCATTCTCCTGAGACTGATCTTTGATTAGATGACTCTGGTTCTGCACTCCCCCCTCCCCCCATCCCCTGTCACTGAAGACTGAGGGAGGCCCTTCCCCATCACTGATGTCACCGACTGTTCACATTAGATTAGTCTGCATCCCCCTTTCCCACTGTCACCTACCTGCCTCCTCTGTTGTTGGCAGGGGTGTCATTAGCGCCTCATTGCCCCCGGAGCTAATAGAGACACAATTGCTCCTGCAGTCGCCAATGCCTGCAGCAATTTGCACCTGACACACAGCAGCTAATTCTCCTTCAGGACCTGACATCTTCCACTGAGACTCTGTCCCACCATGTCAGGAATCCGAACCTCCCAAGGCTGAAAGATGCACATCCAGGCTCCTAATAAGGCTGTGGGTGTGTGCACCTGCCTCCTAGCCTAAAATAACCCTCACCAGAGAATAACAAGAGGAGTGGGTTTTCTGTAAAGTGGCACCTCATCTCTAGGGGATCCCTGAAAGAAAGGATCAGTGTAGTAGTGCGTTTAATCCATGACTGTCCCCTCACTACCAGGCTTGTGCAAACCCAAACTAGGGCTAGGGGTAGGGAGTGGGGGAGGGGTCTAATCTTTCTTTCTTTCTTTTTTTTTTTTTAAGGCCTCTGCACACAAACATTTAGAAGGAGCTGGGCTCTAGCTCTTCTACTTATGGATTATGTGACCTTGGGAAGTCCTTTAGCTGCTATTTGCCTTCATTTCCTTTTCTGTAAAATGAAGGGGTTGTACTAAATCATCTTTAAGATCTTTTCAAACTTTAGGATCCATCGATCCCACGAATGACTATCGTGCCATGGTTGGAGACAATGTTTGGACTCCCATCTCCTACTGGAACAAAGCTTTCCCCCTACCAATGCCTTAATAAAGAATGAGAAGGTGGTGGGTGGGGGGGGGTGTCCTTTCTCCTAAGGCTACTTTAATAGTTCAGAATTGAACTTATTCTCTTCTCCCTCCTCCAAGGGCTCATATCTTTCCAACTTCCCTATTGCTGCTCAGTTTTCCAGTTGGCTAGGCTCAAAACCAATTCCTCACTCTCTCTCTCCCCTACTCCCCACACCCCCATATACAATCAATTCCCAAGTCCTATCATTTCTACCTTTGAAACATCTCTTAAATATTCCTCCACTCCTAAGACACTGCTTCCACCCTGATTCAGGCCATTATTATCTTCGTAGCCTGCTGGGAGGGGTCTGCCTGACTTAACTCTCTCAGGATTACTCTCCTCAGCTGATCTTCCTAAAGTGCGGTTCTGACCACCCCACCTCCCACTTCATTCAATAAGTTTCAAATATAAAATCATCTGTGTGGCTTTTAAAGCCCTCCATAACCCAACTCTTCCTACATTTCCTGTCTTCTTACATCTTACTCCCCTCCAATATGCTACAATCAAGTGGCTCTGACTTGACAAGTGGCTGTTCCTCACATGTGATAATACAGCTTCTGACCCTGGGCATTTTCACTAGCTGTCTTCCAATAAACATTTGCTAAGCTCCTACTATGTACCAGGCACAGTGCTAAGGCTCTCTCCCTCCTCATCCCTACCTCTTGGCTTTCCAGGTTTCTTCAAGTCTCATCTACCTTCTACAACACATCTTTCCCAGGCCTCTCTAATCTTAATTCCTTCTGGAATTAACTCAAATTTGTCCTGTATATATCGTGTTTGTACATAGGTGTTGTCATGATGTCTTCTCAATAAGATTGCAAGCTTGAGAACAAAGACTGGTTTTTATCTTTCTTCATATCTCTAACTTACCAGCTGTATGACCCTGGCAAGTCATTTAACTGTTTGCCTCAGTTTCCTCAACTGTAAAAATGAGCTGGAGTAGGAAATGGCAAACTACTCCAGTATCTTTGCCAAGGAGATCCCAAATGGGGTCACAAAGAGTTGGATACAACTAAAACAACTCAACACTTAGCATAGTTCCTGGCACATAATAGCACTTAATAAATGCTAGTTTATTTGATTTGACTTTCACAGTGTTCCAGGTTATACTCCCTCAAATTCCCCATCTCATCCATTTCTATCCCTAGGAAGCCACAATTTAATATAAATCAAAAAACAGCCAAGCTGGAAATTAAAAAAGAAATCTGAGGCAAAGAACGCTTTTGTACCTAGGATTAGAACTAGACAAAATTATGAAGCTATTTTTAGGGGGGTGAAGAAAAGGGATAACTAACACCTTGGAGTAAGGATGGACTTTGCCTACTTCTGAGCCCAGTCTTGGTTACAGTGAGGATACTCCTTAGATCTGGGATTCAAGTCCTCCTTGCCGTCCCTACGACTGTGCACAACGTACTGACCCTATCTGAACCACAGAGCTGTAAAACGCCAACAGTAACAGTTGTACTTGCTCTTTCATGAGGTTGTCATATAAATCTAAGGGGACAACATTTTGCTGAAGAATTAATACAGAGTATTATGATTTTCAGCTTATTCAAAGCATAGCTTTATTTCTTATAAGGGAAAGCATTCAACATGAGCTCTGAGAGTTGTGAAGAAGCTTCTCCCTGAATTGCAGGAGGTTAAACATTTTAAAAACCCTTTAAGGGAAAAAAAGTCAAATAAAGGTCTTAGACAAGATTAATAGAGGTATAGAGGATTGGTAGATTAATGGAAATATACAAAGCAGAGAAGATAATGGAGGTGGACAAGATGGAATCACTGAGACTCGGGAGCCCTGCAGGTTTATTGGGAATTTTCAATTCATCAAATTACATGAACAAGTTTTCCCAGTACTTCCATTGCACTGTGGCAGCATGATTCTTCTACTTATCCATATCATACCCCCTAACTTGTTCTCCAAGGCTCCATTAGTGGTTCTCTTCTCTCTACTCTTCTCTTGGTGACCTCATTAACTTCTCTGGGCTTAATTATCATCTGTATACAGATGATATTTTATATATATATATATATATATGTGTGTGTGTGTGCATACACACACACATATACATGCATATGTGTATATATACATACATGTACATATACACATATGTGTGTATATAATATATTACATATATTATATATACATATTCAACTCCATTCTTTCCCCTAAGCTCCAGTGCCATTAACTTTCAATTAAATTTCATTAAATTTCATTAAATTTCAATTAGATATTTAAAACTTCACCTCCCAGAAACATCTTAAACTCAACATATCTACAACATAACTTATTATCTGAAACACATCTATCTTTCAAACTTCCCTTTTTCTGTCTAAGGCACCACCATTATTTCAAGCTCCTACACATATAACCATTACCTCATTTGATCCTCACAATTTGATCCTGGGAGGTAGGTGGTTTATTATCCTCATTTTACAGATGAAGAAACTGAGGCAAATAGCCATTAAGTGACTGGCCCAGGGTTATGTAGCTAGTAAGTATCTGAGGCTGGATTTGAACTTAGGTCTTCTTGACTCAATGCCCAATGTTCTGTACACTGTGGCACCCCAAGGGATTAGGTTCTTGGTTGCCATTGTGGTTTCAAAAACCTTATAACTAAGATGAAGCCCTTGAGAGTTGTTATCTGGAGTGTCTTGGATAAAGACGCAGAAGGCACTCCCAGTACAGGCTAATGATCTGCTTTTTTGTTGTTCAATCTTTTCAGCTGCATCTGACTCTTCATGATTCTATCTGGGGTTTTCTTGGCAAGGACACTAGAGTGGTTTGCCATTTCCTTCTCTAGCTCATTTTACAGATAGAAAACTGAGGCAAACAGGATTAAATGACTTGCCCAGGGTCACACAACTAGTAAGTGTTATGTGTTTGAGGCCAAATTTGAACTCAGCTTCTCCTGACTTCAGGGCTGCTGCTCTATCCACTGTGCCACCTAGCTGCCCCCATCTCATTTACTTCCAGATGGTCCTGATGAAATGATCAAAATCAAAGAATGGAATCAACAGGTTATCTGAGGGTGACATTCACATGAACACAATTAGCAAGATGGCTACAAAGAAGTATTGAAGAAATTCAGCATAAAAAGTGGGGTTTATGAACTTTGTGAAATGATGGTTGCTTGTTCCTGAAGTTTTTCTATAAGTTTTTAATCTGTTTATTATGTATACTGAGAATATCTGCCAATCTTTCTCCTCCTTTGTGATGAAGCTCACTTGGAGGTGATAGGTTATGCTTCATTAATGTTCTCCCAGTTATTGTTAAGATACATTCTAAATCTGTCGTCATCCATTTTGTTTCCAAAATAATATGTTAATACTGGTATTGCATAAGTATATATGCTGTATTTCCTCCAGTAGGATATAAGTTTCTTGACAGCAGTAATCATTTCATTGTTTTTGTTGTTGTTGTTTTTTTTTTTAATCTTTGTACCTCTAGTGCATGGCATGGTAATTAGCACATATTTGTTAAATCAAACTGTATTAAAATGTTTATATTTATTCACATATATATTATTTTTACTATTAGATTACAAACCCCATAAGGGTCTTATTCATTTTATTAATTCTTCAATCAAAAAGCATGGGACTCTAAACATAGCATGTGATTGATAAATGTTTGTTGAATGGATAAATCCATTCAATTCCATGATTATTTATGTGACTACTATGTTCAAGTGACTGGGCTAGAGATGTTAGGTATAAAAGTTTTTATTAAGGTGTTATAGATAAAAAGATTGACAAATAACAGAAAAGTAACACAGTCCTCACGTCAAGGAACTTACAATCTAATGGGGGGTAGGATGGGAAACAGCATGCAAACAGATATATGCAAAGTAAGCTGTACACAAGATGAATAGGAAACAATTAACAGAGGGAAGGCATTGGAATTAAGAGGGGTTAGGGAAGGCTTCCTGTGGAAGTTGAGATTTTAGTTGGGACTTAAAAGGAAGCCAGGGAGGTCAATGGTAAGAATGGAGAAGGGAGAGCATTCCAGGCATGGGGAAAACCTGAAAGAATGATCAGAGCAAAAAGATGGAATGTCTTGTTAGTGGAACAGCTAGACCAGCGTCAATGGATCGAAGAGTACATTTGGAGAGTAAGGTGTAAAAAGACTAGAAAGGTAGGAGGGGGCTAGGTTAGAAGGGGCTACATACATACATAGCATATATATAGTGATGTGGAGAACAGTCCAATTTGGTTGGTTCTTATAGCATTTTAAAATTGACAGAACACTTCTTCCTAATAATCCAATGACATAGATTATCCCCATTTTTTCCAGATAGCTAGGAGTAGCATGACACTATAGTTCTAGAGTAAAAGATGGAGTGACACCAAACAAGACGTTAGTAATAGAAAGGACAGTGAGACTAGTTTATGCTAAAAGCTATGGCAATGGTACATTGTTACTGCAAATGATACCTGCTCCCAGATAATATTACAGAGTGATCTTTGTGGCTTTTAACTTTATATCACATTTATAGGCACTTGCAGCTACAGCTGGGAAAATTAAGGAAACAAGATTTTGTGACATTCGTCAGCTTAAAGCACTGAGCCGAAGGTAGGATTGTGGGTCATTTGGGGGAGGGTTTCATACTTGGCAATTCTGAGAGGCCAGGGACACAAGAGGGTGATCATCAGCTGCCTCCCCACAACCCACCAGTGCATCCCAGCCCCACCGGATAAAATGCAAACACATCTTCCAGCATCATTAAAACATTTCTATACTCTACATACCAAGGCTTGACCCTGTGACCATTTCTACCATTAGATTTGAATGACCTCAGCAAAAGAGCTGAAAGGCCGGAGTATTAATTCACAGAACCACAAGCTCAATTTAAGATTTAATTTGAGATAACGAAGAGCAACGGAAAGCGTATTCAAACTTTGCAGGGCGCAATGAAAGGCTGGTCCCTGTTTTTCAAGTTAAATATGAATCCAATATTCGGTAACAGATTTATTCACAAATTTACAAACACCACGAAGCTTCTTTTCTCTTTCAGAGTGGTTCCTCTGCTTAATATAGCTCTTTATCATGCCTTTTTCTTAGCCCCGATTTTTCCTCCTCCTAATTTACAAAGCCTGCCCTTTAGGGATTACTTTTCAATTTGATTATTTCCTTGAGGGGAAAATAGGCTTCACTTATGAAGCATTCCCAACATACAGGTCACTTGTATTCTAACTTAAATATGCTAAAAGCCTGTTTGTTCAACAGTGATGGCTCCCCATATAAAGCCTCAACTGGATAATGTAAATGTTCCAAAAGTCTTTTGGAAGATTCAAAGCAAATTACCAGATGTTCTGGCTACCATGGATCTAAATGCAGTTAGATCTCAAGGCATTGAAGATTTTATTTTAATATTTTAAATTATTGTTTGAAAGGGAATGGTTAGATTTTGATTAGGAAGATTCTCCCATGCAATGCATTGTAATATAACACAATATAACCTTTATTAAGTACTCTCCATGTGCTCAGTATGAGGGGAGGAGGTGGAAAGGTGAGATGAAGAGTTTAGATAAGAATGGGTCTTAGCCATTAAGGACCTGAAAATTCCATATTCCACTACTATGAATGTCCTTTTAGATTTATTAAACACTGTTCTCATGTGAGGTATGGAATGAAAATATTGTTAGTTCCATTATATAGATGAGGAAACTGAGACTCAGGGAGATTAGGTAATACGTATTGTTCATTCTTTCAATCAGGAAAATTTAGTGAATCACTCCTCATTGGGCAGTTAGCATGATTAGACCAGTTGTTTGTTTGTTTGGGGGGGGGGCCGGAGTGGGGACAAAAGAAGGAATGCCTTTTTTCAAGTTAGCTAGTAGGCACAGTGGGGTGTAGAGTCAGGAAACCCTGCACTCAAATTCAGCTTTATACACTCTGAGCAACTCACTTAACTTGTTTGCTTCATTTTCCCCAACTGTAAAATGGGGAATAATAACAGCATTTACTTTGTAGGGTGGTTGAGAGGAATGGTTGTAAAGTGCCTAGCACAATGGTAGGTCCTTTCTTACTAAATGCACATACATTACCTTCTATACTGCAGGAGCTGGAAAGGACCTTAGAGACGTTTGGTTCCAAGACCAGAAATTAAGAATATCTCGAAATACTCAGTGTGCCAATTGATACACTGTATTTTTTTTTTGTCCATGAGGCAAAGGAAATAGACAGCAGGATGAAGATTTTTATTTCAAAGTAAAATTATAATAACTGCTTGTAATTTTTTGCATTTAAATGAGTATTTACACAGATAGAAAATTGCAGTAAATCATAGTAAATAATTTTTGTAAAATTGTATCAATTGATGCACTTAATGCTTCTAGAGGAGGAGATAGAGGTTCAGAGAATGCGAAATGTCTTTGCCTGAGTTCCCAGGACTAGAAAATGCCACGTGGAAACTTGGATCCAGTTCTCTTAATTTGCTTTTACTGTACTCTGCTTGTGGGTAAGTACCAGTGCCCATGCCAACACCACCAACTCCTCTGTAGAGAGTGAGAATGTTTCTAAGGAATTTTTCTCATAAAAGCTCCGTGAGGTTGGTAGTACCAGGATGATTATCCCACAGAATCAAAAAAGCAAAGAATTCTGAAGCAGGAAGGAAAAATAGAAATTGTCTAGTCCAACCTTCTCAATTTCTAGTGAAAAAACTGGGAAAGTAACCTTCTCAAGGTCACCTGGCTAGGATGTAGCCGAGCCAAGATTTGAAATCAGTTCTGAAGACTTTAAGGTCAACGATCTTCCTATTTTACAGATGATAAACCTGAGTGTGAGTGACTTGCCCATGGTCACGCAGCTGGTAAATATCAGAGCTTGGACTCAAACACAAGCCTCTTGACTTTTAGTCCTGCACTCTCCTTACACAGGCTATTACTGACTTCTCCACGAGTTTCTCATTTAGGCTCTGGCTGCCTAGAGACTCTTTTCATCCAAGGCATGCAGTGGGGACACACCCCAGGAGAAAGGGAAGAGCTGAAATGTTATGAGGTCATCAGGCAGTTTCAAGCTACAGTCTTAAATGGATTGGAGTTAACATAAGCAACCACTGGGCTTCATATATACCTAAGCCTCGTCTTCTATCAAGTGAGAGTGCATGACTCAACAAGGCATAAGCATGAACTACTTGTTGACATAATTAGCGCTGGCTTGGAGTGGGAGGTTTCATAGCCAACTTGGCTCTCTTTTGAAGTTTTGATTGGCAAATTTTAAGTAAAGTTCAGCCAAGTTCTCTATCTATTTTGTTCAGTGCCTTATGCATGTCTAAAAGAGCCAAATATTCTGGTAGTTTTTCAGTTTTAGAGTCGTTGGTAGTTTAAGACATTAGCTTTCTAAGTGGACAAATGCTTCTGGCAGCCTGGGCCACACTGGGAAGAGAACAGTGCCTTCAGATTCCTATGAAAATGAATGTAATAAGATGCATGAATCAGAATTCTATCAAATCTCTGCACTTGGCCTACACAGGGAAGGCAAACCTTCGAAATTGTTGTTGGCTGTGCTTCCCCCTTCTTGGCTAGTTAGAGACAAAAATATCTGGAACAGAGCTAACGTTTAAGAAAACTGGCAATGGGGAGTGGGTTAAGTAACTTCTACTTCTTTAGCTCTGCCAGGGGGCTGAGGGGTTTCAGATAATTAGGCCTTTGCATTGCTAGAAAATCACTTTAGACTGTAGGTCAGACTCAAAAGTTTATTTAGACCCTGGGCCAAGGCAGTGCCAGTTTGGCCAAGTGAGACTTTCACATTCCATTGTAGTCCAGGTATTTCTTGCCGTCAAACTTTTGTGCTAGAAGATGAGAAAGCTTGAAAGCAATTGTTTTAATTTCCCTACACTTGGAGAGTTCTCCTCTCAATATCTACCTGATGAAATCTCATCCATCCTCTAAGACATGGTTCATATGCTTCTTTCTCCATGAAGCCCTGGATTTAGTTAAGAGTCAAAGCTGGCTTCAGATTTCAGCTCTAGTACTTATTACTAAAGACACTTCAGGCAAATCACTTCTTATTTCTGTGCCTCAGTTTCCTCATCTAAAAAGAAGCCAGAGGATTATTTCCAAGGTACCTTCTAACTAAAAATTCTATGACCCTAAGACTTCCCAGATGCATATGTCCCCCTGGACCCCCAAATGTAAAACTATCTTTGCATTCTGTAAATTTGATATTTTGTACCTCTACAGAAGGGTTTTTCAACCTGGTACAGACGCTCAAGGGCTATCTGTATTATATATATATAATATATATATGCATAATATATAATTTATAATATATATATAATATATATCTTTATTTCAGTATAACTGATTTCCTTTGTAATCCTATGTATTTTATTTTATGAATTTAAAAACAGTATTCTGATAATGGATTCATAAGTCTGCCAAAAGGGTCCATGGCACAGCAAAGGTTAAGAACTCCTCCTTTAGAGCATGTATTTATCTCATTCTGTTTTTCGTTAGGTGTGTGTGTGTGTGTGTGTGTGTGTGTGTGTGTGTGTGTGTGTGTGTGTGTGATAATCCTTCAGTACACTGTACAGCAGGGAGCAACTGGAGGCAGGATTTAAAGTGAACTCACTTAAAAACCCTCAGTTTCTATTTTCACACTAAACCTATTTGTATAATCTATTAAAATTACAAATACTGAAGAACACACGAAGACCATCACTGAACTTACACCTGGAGCTGTCAGTCATTGTCAGAGAAATTGAATGAATATTTAAACATCATTGTGGTTCTTTAGAACAGTGGAATGCCAAGTAGGGGCAGTGGCATGATCCCAAAGGGTATGTGATCCCCTAAATGGAGGAAGATGCTCTGTATTCTACCCTCATCATAATAGCCAATCATAGGGCTTATCTCTGCCACAACCATACCTACCTTTATCCCCTGTCACTCCCCCATTTCATCCTTTCTCTTGGTTAGGCAAGATCCCAAGCTCCCACCTTCTTAGCAGAGCATTAGCCCCTCAAGGCAGTGATAACTTAATGACTACCTGGGCACACAAAGTAATAGTGGTTTGAGAATAAAAGTCTTATTCCCCTTCCTCTTCATTTGGGGTGGGACAAAAGAAACGAGAGGAGGAGCAGGAATGGACGAGTGGTCACCTGCATTTCTGACCTCTTCATGGCCCTGCCTCCAAACTTATTCCTCTACAGAGCTTCTGGTCACCTCCTCACTCTTCCTCATTCCACATGTCAAAGTTGCTCATTCCATAACACCTCCACAATCTGTCCCCTTTGTTCTACTCACACATCCCCTCTCTCCCTGCTTACTGCAATAGCCTCCTATTTGTTCCTCTGCCTCAAGCCTTCCTCCTCCCCAATTTATCCTCTGTATATCTGCCATACTGATTTTTCCTAAAGCACAGTTCTCATTGTGTCAATAAACTCCACTTTACTCAATAAACTCTAGTGGCTTCCTATTGACTCTAGGATTAAATCATGCCATTGTTATCTCATCCATTTAAAATCTATATTTGTGTGTGTGTGTGTGTTTTGTAATGGACAAATTTATTAAGTAAAATGCACATAATGGGGATATGTACTTTAAAATATTTTACTGATTTTGTTGTTGTTCAGTTATTTTCAGTAGTGTCTGACCTCATGACCCCATTTGGGGTTTTTCTGGACAAAGACACTAAAGTTGTTTGCCATTTCCTTCTCTAGCTCATTTTATAGATGAGGAAACTGAGGCAAACAAGGTTAAATGACTTGCCCAGGGTCACACAGCTAGTAGATATTTGAGGCAGGATTTATACTCGGATCTTATGACTTCAAGCCCAGCACTCCAACCACTGAGTCACCTTTGTTGTTGTTTAGTCATTTTTCAGTCATGTCTGACATTTGTGACCCTTTTGGGGGTTTTCTTGGCAAGGATATTGGAGTGGTTTGCCATTTTCTTCTCCAGTGCATTTTACAGATGAGAAAACTAAAGCAAACAGGGTTAAATGACTTGCCCAGGGTCACATAGCTACTAAGTGTCTGAGGCTGGATTTGAACTCAGGTCTTCCTGACTCCAGAGCCAGCCCTCTATTCACTAAGCCATCATTTTATTGATACATGTAACATAATCAAAAAAGTGTTCAGACTTTTGCTTTAGGAATCAGTAATAGCTTATTATCAGGTCCCAAGTGATGGGGTTGGGATCTGGACCCCAGAAAGGAAAAACCCTGGACTTTCCCACATGGCCAAATCTCTGGCATTTGCCTAGGCTATAATTCCATCAACTAGCCTTCATTGTGTCTATGCCCAATCTCCCAATTCTCTGTTACCCTTATCCTAGCCTAGCCCTCCATTGTCTTACCTCCCTATGGCCCCTGGCCACTTCCCATCCTTAATCCTAGCTAGGCTCCATTCTCCATTGGCCATGTGGTCCAGGTCCCTGGCATTCTATTACCTCATAGTCCCTGAAGACTATTGGCCACTTCTGTGCTCAGATTCTTATAATCTAGCCAATAGCTCACTAACATTCAGACTCCTTAAGAGTCTGCCCAATATGACAGATATTCTAATAAACCTTGTCTTTGGCTGAAAGAAGGCTTGGGTTGAATTCTTTCGGGCAGGACCCACGTGTTGTGATTTGGGGGTCCCAGCACCCCTAAACCCCTAAACCTCAACACTAAGCATTCCTTTTACAGATAAGGAAACTGAGACCTAGAGAGATTAAGTAATTTGTTTGCAGGAGTTGAACTCATATCATCAGACTCCTGATGCAACATTCTTTCCACTGCAGAGTTCTTGAGTTGCCTAAGGTCACACAGGATAGTTAGCGTTAGGTTGAAATGGAGAAAAAAATGAAACAACTAGTATCTAGAAGAGGACTGTATTGGATTGGTCAGTTTATATTGGATTGATTGATTTGTATTAAATTTGGAAAATTTTATATAGCTTTAGATATCCCCAAATTCCTCCAAACACACACACACTTATTTGACACCAATATTGTTGCAGGTGCTGTTCGAATTAAGGTACAACGATCCTCAAGTTTTCAGAAGAATCCAGATTGCAAGGTGACCAAAAGGGCAATGGAACAAGACACATAGTGGTATAACAGGGCTGTTCCCAACAGCAGTTTGTTCACAAGAAGTGGTATAAAAGACATTATTGAGGACATTCATTTCCAGAAAAGAAGATGGACTGGTCAGCTAACAAAAGGTGAGGGATCACAGAGAAGACAGCTTGCACTGGAATACATGAATTATTCAAAGAACCAATTGGAAGCCTTCAGAGTATTAGAAAGACCCTCATTAAGGAGGGTTTCACAAGATATGCACAAGATGAGTAGATATAAAGCAGGAACAAAGTTCTCTTGTTTTATTTCTTCTTTGGATCCTGAGTCCTTCTCATATAGTAGGCCTTTAAATGTTTGTTGAATCATAGAATAGCACCATTTGGAAGGCACTTTAGACACCCACTCCTTATTATTTAACTGATGGGGAAAAAAAATGGAGATCCTGAGAGGGAAGTACCTTGTTCAAGGTTATAAAATGATTATTGCCCAAGCCAAGATAAAAATGAATGTATTTTGAACTGAACTGAACTGGCCCAACTTACCCAGATCTCTGGGGAAGTGACATTTTACTGCTTCTCTTTATCCAAACTGTCACTCTAACACCTTGCTTATTAGTTTTGTTTAAGTGCATGAGAAAAAAAAAAAACACAATTATTCTTTTGGAAGAGATGTATTTGAATATTCTAACTTTCACAGGAGGCTAGTAGTCTCTTTGAGCTTTAAGAGTTGAGCTTTAAATGGTTGTACAATGTGGAGCCCCATATGATTCCCAAGCTGTGAGCCGCTGTCTAATCTGTTGTCCTGGATTTTTGAGGACTGTTATGGCTACGAAGAAAGCTGGTGGTGAAGTGCAAAAAGTACTAACTAGGCTTGGACTTCAAGCCCCTGGGTTCATATCCCACCTTGGCTACTTTTTTACCTGTGAGGTTATGTACTAGCCATTGGACCTCCCTGAAATCTGGGTCTCACCTCTGAAAAATAAGGGAATTCGATTAGATAATGTCCCAGATAGCTCTAAATTGTATGTATTCTAAGACTGACTATCTCATGCAATGAAAGACTACTTTACATAGGGAAAAGAACAGTAAAAACCTCCTATGATAAGACCCTTGTTTAATTATAAACATTCCTGTTTAAAGAGAATAGATCATCTCCTAAAAGAAGAGATTTTAAGTAGGAAAGGAATTTAGACAGGATTTAGATTGGCACTTATTCTAAAGATAAAAAAGAGCGGATCCAGAAACAACAACAATAAATATTTATTAAGCTCTTACTTAACAGTGCTAGGCACTATTCTAAGTGACATGGTTGCTGCCCTCCAGGAATTTATGTCCAACTGAGGATGATATGACTTGCTCGAGATCATACAAATAGCAAGTAAAACAGTCAGAATTTGAATACAAGGCCTCTGGCACCAAATTCAGTGCTCTAAAAGTTAGTGAAAAAAATTGGTATGCAAAATAAACTACAAGGGATAGGTATTAGGGAAAATGGAGTCCCTCAGTGGTTAGTTCTCAGATCTCCATATTTCCTAATCTAGATAAATTATCTAGTCAGTAACACAACTGCAAATGTGCCAAATTTGCTGACCACATAAAATTAGCAAAGAGAGTAACTAACACAAGGAGAAAAAAAATGAAAAGGCCAGGGTTTGAATTGGCCTGACTCATCTCGGCCTGACATATGACAAATGAAATTAACGTTGACAAATATAAAGCAATGTCCATTGACTTGTCGTAAACAAATACCCAACAAATATGATTGATCTAGAAGAGGAGAAGCTCAACAAAAGACCTTGGAGTCACAGTAGACACTTTATCAAAAACTCTGACTAACCAGGGGAGGTAGGGGAAGGGGGAAGGAGGAAGGAGGAAGGAACTAACCAGAGGCACAGCCAAAGGCAGAGCAAAGCAGAATTAGGGAGACAACATTATACATCTTTCTGGCCAGGGCAAAATGTATGTCCACTGAAATTAGAATGAATTACCCTAGGCTCTGACAAAGCTCTGCCCAAGCATCATGGTCTGTTCTGGTCACCACTTTACAAAAATGTTATTAATAAATCACTTGAGAGGAATTAAGAAAAGCACGGGCATTTTAGGTCACTAAAATTTTGGACTAAAAAGTATAAATGTTCCTTAAAAGAAGAAAATTTCTAGAACTTGGGGGTGAAATCAAGTAGTTTTTATAAGATAATGATTTAAAAAATGATTAAATGATTTCCGACTTTGCAAGTATATTATACTAATCACCCTTACTGTCTATAGAAAATACCCCTGAGAACAAAATACAAGTATTTCAAAATTATTTTTCAGATGGCAATTTTGGGACAGAAAGAATTGAATAACCCTCATTTCTAGAATACTTTTAAAGTTTAGAAAATGCTTTCTTCCCAACCACAGTGTGAGACAAGCATGATTATTTCTGAAATAATCATATGGAAAATTGAGGAGCTGAGAAGAGATGTGACGTGCTTCCAATCATACAGCTTAGAAGTGTCAGAGTTGGGACTTGAAATCTGGATATTGTGACCAGGGGTGAAAATGAGTGTTTAGAAACATCCTCAGATATCTATGGTTATCGTATGTTTTTTAACAATGGCTTTATTTCTTCACTCACATTTTACACAAGAAGTGCCTTATTGTGTTATGGAGGTTACCATGGGCTCCTAATGGCTATGCCAGGAGCTCTGGTACACCTGACACCAAGCTGAAGAGTCTGAGGATGCCCCCAGTGACTGTAGATTATATGTTTGTAATCGGAGGACTATCCTGGCTAAATTTAGGGGTTGAACACAGGACTGTGAACTTCTCTGGTCACACGGACTCTCAAAGCCCATCTACTAAGTTGTAGGACTGCAATCTGTATTAATGAATAACCCATGATGAAGAAATCATAGATACATTTAAGTATCTAAGTATATTTAACTTTGTTGAATTGAGAGACAGGATGATATAGTGGAAGGAAAGCTAGCTTCAAAGCCAGGGACAACTGGCTTCCATTCCAATCCTTGACATATACAAGTTGTGTGACTCCAGGCAGGTTCCTAGGTTTTTCCCTGCCTCAGGCTACTTTCTAAGACTATGATTTGCAGAGAACATCCTGATTGGAATTGGCAGAGGCAATTTCCTCATCTGGGACTGCCTTTAATCAGTGAAATCACTGGTACAGCCCTACCTTTGTAAAATGATACTTTATACTATTTGTATTTTTATTTATATTCACGTTTTAAACAATAGTTTCCATTTCTGGGGTGCTTTGTAGTTTATACATCACTTTCCTCACAAAGGTCCAGTGATGTAGGAAGTGCAACTATCAGCTCCATTTTATAGATAAGGAAAGTGATGTGCAGAGGCCCAGTGACTTGTCTAAGTCTAGTAAGTGGCCAACCCTGAACTTGAACTTAGATCTCCTCATTCAAAGTTTTTTCTATTCTACCAGACTCTTTGTTTTTAGCCTGATTCCTCTAGAAATGTTATAGTAACAGGGAATAACTAAGATGGATTGAATATTTTAGGACAGTTTCTCTAATTTTTCCCCATAGAATCATAACAATATTTCTAATATTTCTATATACCTTTGTTATTTAATCTTAATTACAAAGCTGTCCAATACATGTTACTCCATCTTGAAAAAGAACCAAATGAATTGGTACAGAATATTTCACTTGTTCATCATCTCTTTTTAACTTCAACTTCTTAACAGAAAGGACTATTAACTTTAATGCCTTTGGATGTTAATTGTAATGAACTTTCAAGAAATAGGTTTAAATCAAAAGCATAAGATCTATCAGTCTGAGCTAGGTAATAGTACAACTCAATCCTTTATTGCTTCCTGAAAGTTGCATCATGGAATAGTTTGAGTGAGGGTGTGGTTGCCCTACATAAAATATACCAAACATATATTCCTTACATAAAGCTGAAATCCGTTTCCTTGTAACTTTTCTCTGTTGTTCTTAGTCCTATGCTCTAGAGCTAAGTTAAAAATGTCTAATCTCTCTTCCACATACCAGGATTAATGCCCCCTGTCCTCAGATCTTCTCTTCTATCTACAGATTAAATATCCCCAGCTCCTTCAGTCAACTCTTTTATTAGTTTCAAGTCCTATCACTGGCCTTCGATGGCCTCTTCCAGACTTACAGCTTACATTAATGCAAAATAAGACTGAATTAGTATTCTTGGTTGGCAAACATATCACATTCTTCCTTCATCACTCAATCCTGCAACAGACTTCAGTCAGTAGTTGATTGGCATAATAATTGAAACTAATTTCCTTGTAACAATAGAATTAGGCTAATTTAGCAGAAACAGCTGAATGTAAACACCCACAAACATGGCAGAATTTCTGAAGAAAACCTTTGCACAAATTAAGATGATTTATTCCTGTATTAAAGTGTGTTTTTTCTTTCAGTAAATCAACAACGAATCCAGATGAGTCTGAGGTGAACAGGCTACAGGCTACTTCATGAAGACTTGCCTGTAGTAAAGAATTATCCCTAATAGAGAAAGACACTCCTAGTACTTCCTCTATGTGCATCAGAGGAACAAGAATGATACACTATGGAAAACATTCATGGCAGCACATCCTCTTCTGATACCTCATGGTAGTGGTGGCGTGTCCCTGAGTTCTTAAAAACCATGCTTGTTCATACTTTTGGCAGATCCTACCAAGTTGGAAATACTTTGACTGTAGACCGGTGATAGTCTGTGTGTGTTGGTTGCATGACAGATTTCAAGGGACTTTCCAAATATGGAATCTTAATTAACAGGTCTTTTGAAGTGCCCAAGTAATCATAATGGCACTGAACATTGATATAGATCTTCATTACTGATTACAAAGAGCTTTCCTCATCATTCACTCAAACAACATTTATTATGTACTGTATTAGCTAATAAGGAGGAAACAAAAATGGTGGGAAAGGGAAAGGCACCGTTTCTGCCTTGAAGGAGCTTATAATCTATGTGTAGCTGTAGAGATACTGCATATATGAAGTTAATTTGAATATGTGTTCTGATGTTGATGATGACCATCATCATCATCATCATTATCTAGCATTTATATATGACTTTAAGTTTTGCAAAGCACTTTATAAATATTATCTCATTTGATTCTCACAACAAGGTAAGTGGTATTATTATTTCCATCTCACAGTTGGGTAAACTGAGGTACAGAGACAGTAAGTGATTTGCCTAGTCATACACTAGTAAGTATCTGAGGCAGAATTTCAGATCAGATCTTCCTAACTCCAGGTCCAGTACTCCATCCTTTCTGCCACTTACCTGCCTCTTTGTGCCCAGTCCAATGCTGTTTCAATTAAACCTAGATACTATTCCAAAAGCAGATATATCTAACTATAAGAAATAGGCAAATTAATGCACTTGTTGTTGGGTTTTTTTTTCAGTTATTTATTTTTTCATCATAACAACTACAGCAGATCCTTCTCCACAATGGAACAACCGGATTTTAAATGATACTTTCTTTGTTAAACCCATTCTTCCCCAATACCACTTCCAAAATGATTCCTCTGTGGCCTTATATTCTGACTAATATGACAAATGGTAGAAGCTTTCCAAGGGAAGCAGCTCTATGTTTTGTGATATGGCTAAGTAGAGCTTTTCAGGGAATCCCAGGAAAGTTGAATCAAAACATTCCTCAAATGTCATAAAATACACAGAGCGAATATAAAGTACTGACATAAAATTCCAATATGAGTCTGACATCTCCTGAGAGGCAGGGAGGTGATATAGAAAGAACTCTAGATCTGTCATCATAAGATCTGGATTTGAATCCTGCCCTACTGCATGACTGATTATGATAATGTTTCTTCTCCTGCTTTACCATCCATCTTTCACATTGTCGCCTAAAGAATCTTTCTACTTTACCAAACAAATAAAAGAAAATATGCAGTTTTGACCATGCTACACCTCTGTTCAAAGACCTTCAAGTGACTTTTTATTTCCTCTAGGACAAAATGCAAACTCCTCAATAAATGCTTATTGTTCCTTTCCTTTCCCCTTTCCATGTGGCATTTAAGGTCTTAAGCCACAACCTACCTTTCCAGTCCTTTTCCACATTACGCTCTTCATGTACTACATTTCAGCCACCTCTACTTTTCACCTCTCACTTTTCAGAAACCTTACCCTCCTTCAAGACTCATCTCTCATCTGTCCTCTGACTGTTGCTCTTTGTTGATCACTCCCTACTGGGCTTACCTGTGTACCTTCTATATCCCACTCTTGCTTCCTATAATGGAATGTCAGCTCTTTGAAGGAAGGGATTTTTTACATTTTTCTTTGAATTTAGAAGAGAACCCTGAACACAGCTGAAACCTAGACATATTATTGAACTGAATTTCTTGATTGAACTCTGCCTTTAGCTGATAGTTTCACAAAATCGAGATTTTTGCCAATAATATTATTTCAAGGAGTCATGCTTCTATGCATGTGAGTCTTCTCTTGACTGATGCAGATGCCAACCCTTCCATCTCTTAATAGATCCTATTCATGAATTCCTATAATCAGAAAGATTTGTCTCTGTGTTGGGATGAGCATCTCTGTACTTAGCCAGGCCAGTTCTCAGATGACAGAAACATGGTCCATCACAAGGCCAGAATTAAAGACTTTTCAGCTTGGGAGGACATGAGATCTTGGACTCCACTAGAACAACCTTAGAGAACCCTGTGTCAAAGCCATATCAATGCGAGGCATAAGAGAAGGACTTCAGTGGAGAAGCTGAGCACTGTCACTCTAAAGTCTAATTTGGGATAGGTCAGCTTCATCTTTTACCCCCATTCAAGGTGGATTCACTTTGTCAGTTAGCAGAAGAACTTCAGAAATAAGTATTCTATTTGTGCTCATCCAAACTCAGATGACTTGTGTTCAATCCTGATTCTCCCATACACTAACTATCACCTTGGGTAAGTCACTTAACTTCCTCTAAGCCCAGGTTTCCTCACTAGCAAAAAAGAGATAATCCTAAGTGCATGCACCTTTTATACTTCTCACTTCCTACCCTCCAGTAGAATGTCAACTCCTTAATGTAAGGCAATTTTGCACTTATGTCTTGGAATTTAGCAGCAAACCCTAAACACAGAGTTCTACCTATCTCAGAGCGATGTCATGAGGAAAGCACTTTACAAACCTCAGACACCCTGAAATTGTGAACAAAAATGGTGTCAATAATATTATCTTCATATATAAGGTAGGCATATGACTTAGCACCACCAACAGCATTCAGTGGGCCTCAAACCCACAACTGCCATCCCACACTGTTGCTATTGCTGTTCAGTCATTTCAGTTGTGTCTGACTCTTGGTGACCCCATTTGGGGTTTTCTTGGCAAAGATGCTGGTTTGCCATTTCCTTCTCCAGCTCATTTTATAGATGAGGAAAATGAAGCAAACGGGGTTAAGTGACTTGCCCAGGGTCACACAGCTAGTAAGTGTCTGAGGCTGCACTGGAACTCAGGTCTTCCTGACTCCAGGCCCAGTGCTCTATCCATGGTGCCACGTAGCTGCCTCCTCATTCCACATCTGTACTTAGTGTCTAAGTTCAGATGAGGAGACAGACCCTAAAGGGAAGTGGCTTACTTGATGCCACATGGCTTCCATGCAGCACAGCTGGGACTTGGGACTCTAGAATGCCAGAGCTGCAAGGGACCTGAAAGCTCATCTCATCCTTCTCTTATTTGAAAGATGAGAAAGTTGAGTCCCACAGAAATGAAATGAAGACTCAGAGCTAATCAATTAAGTAGGGGAATTTCTAGAGGCAACTATTGTACAAGCATCTATTCCTTTGTTATGACAGCCTTTATTTGTTCCTCTCCAGGGTGACTCATAAAGTAGGTTTCTTCATTCCAGGGTCAGTGCACTGTCCAGTTTATCACTTGGACCCATTTCCTGATGCCAAATCTAAATCTTCCTACTGCATCATAGCCCTTTAAGTTTTTCTCCTCTTAACAGTGGATCTGAATGAACTTTCCCCCCCTGTTCTTCTCATGAGGGAATCAGTATCAGAAAATAAAGGAAGCTCATTGGCAAGCTTCTCCATGATCCTGATTGTAGCATGGATGAACTCATTCCTTACTCAACTGATTTGTTCCTTGTTAAGAGTTAGCCTCATTCAGTTGATTTTTTGCCACACATAATAATATGAAAGCAAGGTGCTCTATTCCATACTGCAATGGTTTGGAAACATATGAATCAGGACTCAATCACTATTATTAATTAGGACCTGTGCAGAAGAGAAAACATTTTAAATAAACCTGGGGACAGAATGTTAAAGCTGTCACTTTCTACATGGCCTCATGATTCAACGATTAATGGACCTTAAAACAATCATAAAACACCAAGGCCCCTGTTCAAGCTTAGAGGAACAGGAATAGTTTTATTTCTGCTTCAGTCGTCTAGTCTTAAATTCATTGTGTGTCACTGCGCTCTGTAAACACCTTTAAGTATTTTGACATTGTGGGAGATGTTGTTAATCTGTTTCCACCCTGACCTTCACTGGTTCTAAAGATTGCTGCTACTGGGGAGGGGGTGAAAACATCAAGAAAAACATCAAGGATTCACCCAGTGACATAGACTGAGAAATAGCCAATCTAAATATCACCTAGATTCTGGAAGAGTCTGTTTGTACACAAACAGTTTCTCCAGTCATGGTTTGTTTAGACTAGTCAAATCTTAAACTGGCTACCACGGTACTGAGTAGTCAGAATCTGTTGAGTATTTCTTTAGGGATAGATAAAACTTATACAACCATGGGTTATATGGGGCTCCTGAATACCACGTGGTCAATTTGTATAAACTGTTTCGGGCATGGGTTATGGTACTCTGTGAGTGATATATGCTGTCCTATGCCCATTAACAGTAATATTGCGCACATCTCAATAGTTTGAGGCAGGCATGTGGTGCAGTGGATAGAGCACTTGGCCTAGAGTCAGAAAGAACTGATTTCAAACACAGCCTTGGAAATTTACCAGCCGTATGATCATAGACAAGTCACTTAACCTGTCTTCCTCAGTTTCTTCATCTGTAAAATGGGAATAATGATAGCACCTACTTCCCAGGGTTGTTGTAAAGCATTTTGCAAACCTTAAAGCACTATATAAATGCTTATTATTGTTGTTATTATTATTATTATTGTTACCATGCCTTAAGGTTGACAAAATGCTTAGCTAGTTCTATAATGTTGTGAACACAATTATCATCTTTTTTATTTTTAAAAATTATTTTTATTTACTTCATTAAATATTTCCCAATTAAATATTTTAAAAATTCACAATCATTTTTTAAAAAGTCTTGAGTTCCAAATTCTCTCCATCTCTCTCACTTGCTCTCCCTCCTTGATAAGGCAAGTAATCTGATATCAAATATACATATGAAGTCATACCAAACATACTTCCATATTAGCCATGTTGAAAAAGGAAACATAAATAAAATAAAGCAATAAAAATAAAGTGGAAAAAAAGTATGCTTCAATCTGCATTCAGAGTTCATCATTTCTCTCTCTGGAGGCAGACAGCATTTTCATTCTGGGTCCTTTGGAATTGTCTTAGTTCATTGTCCTGATCAGAGTAGCCAAGTCTTTCACAGTAGATCATCCTTACAATATTGCTGTTATTGTGTACAATGTTCCTCTGGTTCTGCTCACTTCATTTTCTGTCAATTAATACAATCTTCCCAAGTTTTTCCAAAAGCATTCTGCTTGTCATTTCTTATAGCACAATAATATTAAAATCATACACCACAACTTGTTCAGCAGTCCCCCAATTGATGGGCATTCCCTCAATTTCCAATTCTTTGCCACCACAAAAAGAGACGCTATAAATATTTTTGTACAAATAGATCCTTTTCCCTCTTATTTGATCTCTTTGGGATATATACCTAGCAGTGGTATTGCTGGCTCAGAGGGTATATACAGTTTGATAGCCCTTTGGGCGCAGTTCCTACTTGCTCTCCAGATGTCATCCTGTTTCTTGAGAGGGGAAGTGGCTTACCTAATGTCACACAGTCAGTAGTTATTACAGATATGGTTCAAATTACATCCAGTGCTGATTTCATTACATCATGTAGAGCTAGAGATCCACTCTTGAGTACTGGATCTAATTTCCAGACACCATGTTTTAGGAAGGACCTTAATATAGTGGAAGCACATCCAGAGGACATTGACTGGGATGATGAAAGTGATAGAGACTATTGTACATGAGGATCACAGAAAAAATGGAGGGGACTTAGGGGAATCTGGATTCCTGTCTATGGATATGATGGGTTCTTCATTACTGTGAGTCTTGATCTGAGCCTGGATGAGCACTTGTTTAGGGATACTAAGGAGATCCCCTTTTATGTAGTTGTTGGACTAGAGAAATTCTGAAGGCCGAAGTCCAATGTTCAATCAATAAGCATTTATTAAGCACTTACTAAATGGTAGGCACTGAGTAAATAAAGAAAAAAGAGACACAGTTCTTGCCTTCAGGGAGCTTACATTCTGTATGTGTAGTGGGGTGTTACAACATGCCTATAGATAATATAAGATATATATGTATATATGTAAATATATACGTATATATCATGTTATTCCCCATCCCCACTCCCACTCCCATTCTTGGCATTTATTTTGTGAATGTGCATAATACTTATAAATACAAAATATCAACGATATACATACAAAATAATTTATATTGTATGTATGTATATATATATATATATGTATGTATATATTATACACACACACACACACACACACACCAAAAATGCCAAACAATGGGAGTATGAGTAGGAAACACCATCTTAGGGAATAAAACAAAAGGCCTCCTTAAGGAGAAACAACACTTGAACTCAGCCTTGAAGCTGTTCATTACCCTCATGCTACCTCTGTAGCTACACAGACACATACGTGTGGAAACATTAAAGTAGTGGAAGAGATTTCAGTGACTTTCATCTTCCTTCACTATGGCTCACAGATCTAGAGAGATAGGGCACCTCTTATCAAACTGCCTCATTTTGTATTTGAGAAAACTGAGGACTTCAGAGTTAAATGACTTGCCCAAGGTCACAGATCCGGGAGGTTTGAGAGGTGAGATTTGAACTTGGGGTCTCTGATTCCAGAATCAGGCCCTTTCCTTTCTTCTGTGCTGGTTCATCAGAAGGAAAAGTTGGTTCAGCCTTAGGAAAGAATAATTCAGAAAGCTCCCACTTGTCCCTCCCTGCTTCCTTCCTCCAGTATTTTATTTTATTTTTAAAATTCTGTGGACATATCTTTGATCACTTGATGATCTTGTCAGTGCAGAGACCACAGAGGGACATGTAACCCTCAATTTTTATGAAAATTAGGTTTGACTTCCGGTTTTCTGGAAGAACATTCAAGTTCCTCTTCCACTCAGATATGTGCTACATTTTCTGCTGCATTCTCATTCCCTTGGGGACTGTTTTCTCCCAAGGTACTGCTTCGATTACCCATATCTCCAACCAGCTCCCAGAGCTTAAATTCTTAATTTTGTAACATATGTGTTACTTCCCCAATGGCACAGTGTGTGGCAGAGGGTAAGTATTCAATGAATTCTTGTTGACTGACTAAGGGTTGGTGTGGAGAATGTACTTTGTAGACCTTAAAATTGAAATAAAATATATTAAAATATAAACTATTATCATTATTGTTAATATTACAATTTCTGTTACACCTTCAATTTTTTTTTAAAAAGGAAAGAGAAATGCAAAATCATGGGAAAAGAGGAATTTTACATTTGCTATTATTTACCAGTATTGGATGCTTTATTTCAATTACACTATAAACTGTTACTTTTGGGGGAAAAAATCTAGATTAATTAGGATGCTATGAAAACCTATAATGTTTGCACTGTTACTTTGTTCTTAGACTCACAAAATGCCCGCAGGTCTAAACAGATTTTTTTTTTTTTATGGACGGCTGTGAATTTTCTCTGCACACCTGTATTATCAAGGTAACTTTGGCCATAAACAGCATTTTAAAATTATCACATAAAAAACTATCAAGCACTAAATTAGAAAAAAACAGAAATTTGAAAGTGATAGTTAAATTTATGGAGCAATTCTGCTGCACTCAAAGGCTCATTGCTTGACATGTAAGCAAATTCTGAGCTGTGTGTTGGGCATGTGGGTGGCCTTCTCACAGAAAGCAACCCCTGCCAACATTAGCCACCCAATTAAAGCCACACACAAAACACATACTCTTTGGATTTGAGCTTGTTTGCATGAATAATGGAGATAATATTAAAAGTCTTTTCTCACCATTTCAATTCATCCCTCCCCCTTTTTTTTATTTGGCCGAGTGCCTTCTTTGCTACCTCCAAGAGCTGTTAATTTTGTTCGCTGCTGAGCAAGAGTCAAAGTCAGAGTCTAAACAGCTTGTAATGAGTTTTCAATGGCCCATCTCACTGAAATTGAGGGCAAAGGAGCAGCCAGCTTAGACACTGTCAGGCCTCGGAATTTATTATGGAGGGTGCGATGTGTGCACTGGAAAATGCACAGAAGAGGGTGGGAAGCTCCTGAGCGTCTTATATTGAGGATTCTTTAAAAAGATGTATAATCCTGATGAGCAGGGGTGCCTATTGACTGTTTAAGCAGGGTTTGCACTGTCAAAATGGAGGCGACTGAGTCCCTCACAACCCCACTCATTCTCCCCTCCCACTTTGGAGACCAGTGGAACAGTGGGACCCAAGTCTGGGCAGTGGAGGTGTAAGTCAGAAATGTGGAAAGATTTCATTACCCTTTTCTCAGCTGACAGAATCACTTCAATCTTTCTACCCAATTATCTCTTAGGATTAGAATGAAGAATCTGCTCTGTTCCCCACCTGTCCCCTATATCTCTAAATTTCTATTGTTCTCACTAGATTGTCTAGGTTTGGGCCATAGGAAGTCCAGTGAAATAGGCTCCTACCTACTGTCTTACTGGAATTCCTCGATTTAAATCTGTTTCTTCATGTCATTGTCTCTTAGAAATACCAATTGTCTTTCCCATGGCAATAATACACCCAGGTCTGCCCTAAGCACTATGTAAATCTCAACTGTCATCTACATCAACCTCATTCTAAAGAATTCAATGGATCTCTTTGATGTGGGTCTTCCTTCCACCAGTCCCATTTGTAACCTATCTAGTTTTCTTATCTAGAAATTTTTAAATTTATCTTTCCTTAAATATCCCATTGAGGACTTAATTTGTGTTACTGTGGTTTGGAGGTGAATTGGGTCCTTGGCAGCTATGCAAGGTACAAGTTCTGATAGGTCTTACAAAGTTGGGAAGGTCACAAGTATTGGTGGGGTAATAGGCTTTTTCTATGCTACCTAACAATCAGCCTAAAGAAGCAGGGAGAGAACTAGTCAGTCAATAAACATTTATTAAGGGTCTATTATGTGCCAGACACTGTGCTAATGCTGATCACAGAAGATGTGATATAAAGTCAGGCATTTTTTTCCCCACCCAGTAATTCATGAAGACCATAAGTTAAGTTATGGAGAGGTCCATATAGTATCCACAAAGATAAAATCATGTATCCTGGAAGTATTTATCATTAACATCCTCAGCAGTCATTATTAATTGGTTAATAACACATGTTCAGTCCTTTTCTCTATACAATCCCCTTATATAACTTAAGGAAAGAATCCAATCTCCCTACAATTTAGTAGTTAAATCTCAGAGAGTTGCCTGAGGTTCAATGTAATTTAATCAGTTGATCATGTTGCCCAGCTATTGGCAGTGGCAGAATTTGAACCCAGGTCTTCCTAGATTCAAGTCCAGTATACTATTCACTATATCATACTGCCTGTAAATATACACCTTTCTTAAAAATATACTCAAAGATATATTATGTTCCATTCTGTGAGAGTCCATTAAAAAGAATAATAAGAACAACAATAGAAATCTGGAGTCAGAAGACCTTCCTCCCCCCCAACTTCAGTAATATTAAGTGCCCACTTACAGGCAGTTTTTCTAGGTGCTAGAGAGAAACAAAGAAGAAAGTAAAAAGAAATATTCCCTGACTCAAGTAACTTACATTCAGAAGCAACATTTACACGGATGAGTACACACAACCAATACACAAAATAATTTCAGGAGGTTCTAAAAGATGATAGAGATGGAGGGGATCAAGACAGGCCTGATGTAAGAGGTCTCACTTAGACTGAATCTTCGAGGGATCTAGGGATTCCAAGAGGCAATGGGTAGAATTGAATCTGGGGCTGTTGGGTGACCTCAGGTAAACACCTTCCCTTTCTGGGCTTCATTTTCCCTTTTGTAAAAGGAAGGAAATGCAAAAGAGAGCCACTAACTTCCTTTCCTGCTCAAAATCCTGCAAAATATTTACTTTTCAAGGTGACCCCTCCTCTCTGATCAATGCACTGCAAGCTAATAACTTAGGCATTTTTGCATTTTCACAGGAGATGCCAAGCCCCAAACCAAAGAAATTACTCTTTAGTGTTAATATTTAAAGGAAATAGGAGGCTATGTAGGAATACTAATAATCATTGGCTCTTCTCATAATCTCACCAGTTCTCCTTTTAAGATTTCAGTTAAAGGGTGAATTTTATTTATCTTTTGTCATTTTTAAAATGGACAAAACTTTCTTTGAGACTTGTGCTATGTTATCTGCTTCTAGAAGACCCCAAATGGATACCATATGAAAATGAAAATGAACTATATAAAATTATTTTCCATTAAAACCATCTCTGATGGTTCATCTTGGTTAAGAGGTGACCCCAAGTCCTAAAGGCAATTCAGATCTGGAAAAGCTTTGAGTATCTTAGAGACCAGTGATGGATTGTGTGTCTGCCATTCAAGACACACCAACCTTACCACATGACTGGCTACTTGGAAACTCTCAACAAAGGCACGGTGAGGGTTGTGCTCTTGGTTGAGGGAGGAAGCACCCAAACTAATGAAACTAAGAATCCTTGAATAATTCAAGCAAGCATAATTCAACGTACCAAGGACAGAAAATGAAGGAGAAAGCACTCCACCATTCAAATTTGTCACAAATAAAAACTTTTAAATGAGTGTCAGAAACAAAGTCAAAGAGAAACTGCCTAAGCTTTTCACTGTTCTCTAACTGCTAGGACTGACTGTTTTCCATATTAATTTCCTCGTCATCTAAGTGACTGACATCTCAGTGTGTTCATATGAAACTACCATGACGTTGGTTGTTAAAAATACAATGGGGAAAAACTGGAGTGGGGGGGGGAGATAAGAACTATGTATGAAATTGATTAAAAAACAGTAGGACAGTAATGAAATATAAGAAGAAATAGTTATGCCTTTTTCTTCTGTATTTTAAACTTAATTAAGAAAGCTGGGGATTAATACTCTCTGCTTTTGTGAATGTTACAATATAAACTTTTTTGAAGTATAAGGCTATTCTTTGTGTTAGGAAGAAATCATAGTAAAATGCTTACCAAGTACTTATTGTCCTGTTTGAATCAGTGATAATAATTACTATTAAAAATTCACAATGATATAGCACTTTGAGTTTTTTAACCTTGTTTTTATTGATATCTTTTGTTTTGACATCACTATCCTTCCAAATATACCTTTACCCTTCCTTTACTAGCAAGGCATCCCTTATAAAAAAAAAAAAAAAAGAAAAAAATTCAGCAAAACCAATCAACACATCATTTGTATCTGACCGTACATGTAATATTTCATACCCATAGAATTGTACCTCTGCAGGGAGGGGAAGGAAATATATTTTCTCAATTCTTCTCTGGAGCCAATCTTAGTCATTATAACTACATAGTATTCAGTTTTAGATTTCTATTCTTTCTGTTTACATCACTGTTGGCACTGTGTATTTTTTTTTCTGGCTCTGCTTACATAATTCTGCATAGGTTTAGTCACATGGGCAATCAACAAATACTTAGTAATTGCTTAGTATTATTGGAACATCTATTGTACCCTAAGTGTCATACTAGGTGCTGGGGATAAAGAGACAAAAAAACGAAAAAGTTACTGATTCTCATAGCTCTCTGGATTCTGCACATTTATAATTTCTTAGCGCATAGTAATATCCCATTGCATTCAAGTGCCACGATTTGTTTAGCCTTTCACCAATCAGTGCAAATCTTCTTTGATTCCTCAAAAAACAAAGAAAAAGAACATTAAATTTAAAAAACACTTTCCTCACAACAATCCCATGAAGCACAGAATAAAAATGTTAGAATAAATGACTCGTCTAACGTTACACAGCTAGTAAGCTTTAAAGCAAAGTTCAAACTTTGACTATCTAATACCAGGTCTAATACTCTTGTTTAAGAGCACCTTGTGACAAATATTTATTATTATCCCTCTTTTCTCTAGGATAAAGACAAACTCCTTTGTGTGGTATTAAAAGTCATTCAAAATTTGGATTCAACCTGTTGTAGATTGACTTTACATCAGTCTCCCTCACACTCCTGAACTTCTGCCAAAATGGCCTATTCACTGTTTCCTGTACATACATTCCATCTCTTCTCCCCCACTACTCCCATGTGTTTGAACATACTGTCTCCCAGGTCTGGGTCATACTCCCTCCTTACCTGGATCCCTAGCTTCCTTCAAAGTTCAGCTGGAATGCTCCCTCCTATACTAGGCTTTTCTTTATCACTCCTCTTTCCCTCATGGCTATTGCTCTCACCCCAAACCAAGATTAGTTTGGATATGCTTTATCTATATTTCATATTGACTAATTTGTTTACATGTTGCCGAAGGTAGTAATTTTTGTATTTGTATCCACTGTGTTTCACACAGTATCTTGCACATGGTAAATGATGAACACATTAATAAATTTGTTAATAAATTAATAAATGAATGGCTCAGTTTGGCTTTTTAAACAGAGTCATACTTTCCTATGGTCCCAGGGATGAACTGCATGTCTCTTTCCAAGGACTGTTCTAGCTAAGTCCTGAGAGGCTTATTATCAGGTTGGCCATAGAATGATTAATTTTTTGGCCACAGCAATTCTCAAAGCCCATCTAATAAGTCACAGTGGGGTTTTAATTTACAGTCATTATACTTCTATTCTCTTTGTGTATGACCTTGGGCAAGTCAATTCTCTTCCTCTGGGTCACGGTTTACTCTCCTTTAAGGAGATTGGACTAAAATATCACCAACCTTTCTTTCAACGCTAGAAATTCCTATGACCCTCTCTTTCTCCTGTAACTACTATATTTAACATACTACCTATGCCCAAGGCTGACGTAGATCTGAAAATGGATATGCCCTACATAATGCAGAAAGGTCTGGAATTAAGTTGGATGGCAGACAAGGTTGTCAGTACTCTGGGAAAAGATCCTATCTTTTTTCCATATGAAACCTCTAGTATAGATTCAATATTTCTGATTCTCTTTCATACTCAGGAGATCTTCCTCAGCTGGTATTGTAAACAACTTAGCAATAGAATAAAAACTCAAATTACGTCTGTAAGCTTATGTATCCTGCCTTTAGTTTTTTATCTTTACTGTAAGAAACAGTTGTTGTTTTGAAATAGTATGATTTCTCTCCACCTAGCCACCTAGACTAATGACCACAGAGAGTTTACCTATTCCTTCAATTTTCATAACCACTAGCAAAAAGGAAAAAGTTGAGTCACGCTCTACTTAACCATCTCCATTCTACCTGAGTTACGCTCATAGACTCATAGATTGTTGGAACTGAAAGGAAAGTGCTTCACAAGACTTGTGATCACAGACTTCTATTTAGTGATGAACTCAGTATAAAAATTTCTCTGCCCTGAAAACCTAGGTCCTTATCTTGGATTTCCCTAAAATAATCTGGCTAAAAAGCCCTCTTTTTGGCTATGGAAGAGTGAACATTTATACAATCATTAAAACCTCATCTTCTACCATATTTTTCCTCCTTCTCAGTTTTAATACATTTTTATAATTGCATTGAAGATATTCTAACCCTGTTTTTAGTGCAAAGATAAAATTTATGAAGCGTGACAAACGTATCATATCAGAGCCCACCCAACGAATAACAATGCGCATGTGGAAACAAGGGCATTAGCTCTTGTTTCTTAAAGATTCTGCCTATGTTAATAGCTCTAGATAGAGGAGTTAACCCCAAACCCTCCAGTCCTCAGGTGTAAATACATACTATGGAAACAAGGGAAGACCTTTCCATTCATAGCAGAGATCAGAAAACACATCCACAAAGGCTTTAGGTAACAGAAAATATCATTAAAATTAAATAAACTAATATGCATTTTAGTCACTAGAAAGATTTCCAGAGACAAGCTGGTGAAATAGAGAGAGCACTGACCCAAGAGAGTCAGGAGCCCTGGCTTAGGGTCCTGGCTTTGCTACCAACTGACCATTAGGCCCTGTGACCCATTTCTGAGCCTCAATTTCCTCATTTGTAAAATGATAGTTTTGCAAAATGATTTGTAAAATAGACTGTGTGATGCCTGAGGTTCCTTCTGGCATGGTGGAATGGAAGAACACCAAATGTGGAGTCCAGGACCTGTGTTTGAGCCCCACCTACACGGTTTGTTGGCTCCAGAACGTTGTCTGGGCAAAGGTCTTTCTTTGCTTATCTTTCAAATGGAGCTAATGCTTTTACTATCTACCTTTTTGTTGTTATTTATTTGTTTTAGTCTTGTCTGATTCTTTGTGATCCCATTTGGGCCTTTCTTGGCAATGATACTGAAATGGTTTGCCATTTCCTTCTCCAGCTCATTTTACAGATGAGGAAATTGAGGCAAACAGAATTAAGTGACTTGCCCAGGGTCTCACAACTAGCAAGTGTCTGAGGTCAGATTTGAACTCAGGAAGATGCATCCATCTCAGGAAGCATCCACTGAGCCACCTAGGTATCTCAACTATCTATGTTATCAAGTTCTTATAAAGAAAATTCTTCATAAAACTTAAAACACAGTGGAAATAGGAGATACTTTTTTGCCTCTGAAGTTCTATTATTTCCTATGTGACAGCTTCTCTTAAAAAAAGGAACATTTATAAAATTGGATATAGAAATAAGATTTTTATAAGTTTTGCCCAACTTCTCTCCTAGACAGACCATTCATTTTTTTCCTTAGGGTTTCCCTCCCACCCCTCCCCTCATTACACATGAACAATAAGTCCTCCATTCCATTTCTGGGTCATTTGAAGGTTTACAAAGCTTTTCCTTCATAACTATCCTATGAGGTAAGTGGTAGAACCACTTTCATGACAAGTGAATACCTAGGCCATCAGGAGAAGCAGGCAGGGATATACAGAAAATACCACAGGGAACCCAAATAAAACCTCAAAACTTTCACGTTATAGCGTAGATTAGAAATGAATTGAAAACACAAACGACAGAAGACAGACAAGAATTCTTACGTGTGAGGATATGTATATATGAACACATAGGCAGTTAAACACATGGATTAGCATAGATTTTGTAGGTGAACAAAGAAGTTTACCCTCATTCCATGAGAAGTTGTATAGTAATAGGGAACGCGCATTGGGCTTAGAATCAGGAACAATGGGATTTGACACTTGGTTCCAGCACTTGCTAATTGGTAGACTGGGGACAAACGCACTTAGGTTCTCAGAACCTCAGTTTCCTCATCTGGGAAATGGGATAGTAATCTTTGACCTTTCTATCTGACCAAGTTGAGGCGAAGAAAACACTTTCAAAGCACTATAGATTGAGAATGGTTGTTACCATTTTGTGCACAATTCTGGAAAGAAACAAATATTGACCCTTCTGTAATCTACATAGTCCCCCTTGCCTCTTTGGAAATCTGAGACAGGGATGGGGTATATTTTTTAAACTTCCCATAATAGTCTCACATAATTAAATAATGCCAAGAACCCTAATGAAGTGGAGGAAATCTACGCCATGCAAACACATTTCTTGTGACAAAATGGATTGACTAGGTATGGGAGATACAAGGAAACATAACCAAAATGCATCCCACTGGAAAAGCTTTTTGTTCACATTGTCATTTACGGCTCCTGAATTAATAGACCAAGAAAGACACCACAGGCACCAGCCAAATGCAGTAAAACCATTGGCAGCCAGCAGTGTCTCCAAGTTTAATTCCCCCGGGGAGAAAAGGACACTACCTAATCTGTATTCAGTCCTGACATTGTCCACATCTGATATGGAACATTAGCTACTAACTCTCTCAATAGACTAGTGTCCTTCAGTTTATATTACTTTATGTTAATAGTAGAAAAATTACACACAACATCATTTATCATTGTTATGCTGCACTATACATCCCATAGCTGATTTTAATATATTTATTTACCCCTGAGATGGTAAGAAATTTAAAATATATATACATATATATGTGTATACATATATATTTTTTTCAAGTAGAGTCTGTAGGGACAGAATCAGTGCAAATTCTTTTTAAAAAATTAAAAAGAGCCCTCCCAATGACAAAAAAAAATATTGCATAAGGCAGCTAATGAGAGCCCAAACTCCTTAAGCCTAAGAATATAGCTTAGTGCTATAGTATAAATCTTAGGGAACAAGTGCATAACATCATGCTGCATCTTAATGATAATATATCTTTTGGTTGCCCATCTCACTAGCTTCTTCATTTTGCTATTACAGCCTTTAGTCCTTCTTATGCAGTCAGCCAGCTATTCAGGTGTGTGACATTTAGCCTCAAGGTAGGGAGTAGAGGAGATCTGGGGAAATCTCCACCGACCAGCAACTATTGCTGTTTAGGC
This sequence comes from Vombatus ursinus, assembly GCF_900497805.2. Lineage (NCBI taxonomy): Eukaryota > Metazoa > Chordata > Mammalia > Diprotodontia > Vombatidae > Vombatus > Vombatus ursinus. The sequence goes on from NW_020954556.1 coordinate 61,853,155, forward strand.
TATTGGGACCAGGGAGGACACTTAGCTATGGTTATAGAATCAGAGAGCCACAGAATGTTAGAACTGAAAGGACCCTTAGAACACAGAATGCAGTGTATTTGAAGGGAAAAAAATGAAGAACTTAGAACAATAAATGCTAGAGTTAGTGAGGATGCTAGAAAACAGAATTAATTAGCCAATCGATCAATCAACAAGTATATGTTAAGTAGCTACTTTGTGCCCAGCTCTGTACCAGGTGCTGGGGATATAAAAGCAAACATGAAATACTCCCAGACCTTAAGGAGTTTAATACACTCTTTAGCAGGGAGAAACAAAACAAAACAAAACATGTACACATAAAAATATATGCAAATAAGTATTTATAAAATCTATACAAAATAAAATACAAGGTAATTTTTATTGGGTGGAGGCACAAGCCGCTATAAGTATAGTAAGGAAAAGGTTTCATGTAGGAGGTGGCTTTTACGCCAATAAAGGCAGAGTACATTACAGGCTTGTGAGACGTTCTGTGCAAAGGCATGGGCATGGGAGATGAAAGGTCAATTCCTCAGGAACTGCAGCAAGGCCAGATCAGCTGCACTGATGAGTGTGTGAAGGGAAACAATGTACAATAAGCCTAGAAACATAGAATGGAGCCAGGTTGTGAAGGGCTTCAAATGCTAAAGGAGTTTATATGTGATAATGGAGGAAATAGGAACCAGTTGGAATTTATGGAACAGGGAAATGACATGGGCAGAACTCTGCTTTCCAAGTATCACTTCTGCAGTTGTTTGGAGGATAGAACAGGAGAAAGTATGGTCAATTAAGAGGCTAATACAATAGTCCATCTGAGAGGTGATGAGACAGCTGTGTGAAAGGAGAGATATAATGGAAGAGAATCATCACGATGACTCCAGGGTGATTGGAGGGATGGCTGCTTCATGAGCAATATTGAAACTAAGAACAGAAATAGGTTTGGGGAATGGTAATGAGTGCTGATTTGGACATGTTGAGTATGAGGTGACCACAAGCACACAGAACACAGAATATCAGAACTAAGAAGAAACTTAGCAATCTGGAAATAGAATGTCAGAGCTGGAAGGAGCCTCCAAGATCATCTCCTCCAACTCTGTCATTGAAGACCTGAGGAGGAAAATGAGGCCTAAAGAGAGTGATAAGTCACATCTAAAATTACTGAGCTGGTCAACATCATCCTCTTTCAAGGTACCAAAAAGACTATCTCCACAATGAGAAGCAAGTAGAATGGGGGGAATTCAACTGTGTGGAAATTTGGAATAATCTTATACACTTATATTTATGCACGTGTACTTTTTAATCCCCTCTTTCACACTCTTCTCCTACTCTGGGAGTTCTTATAGGTGAAGGATTTAATTTTAGTTATCCTTATCCTTATATGCTTATATATTTTAGTTATCCTTCAGCACCCAGTAAAAAGGATTTCTTTTGGGTACATTGTAGGTGCTGAATCAACATTTGTGAAATAGAACTGACCAATTGTCAGACTTGAATCTGAGTTATCTTTAAAATAAATTTTATTGATATCTTTTGTTTTCATATCACCTATATTTCCCCTTCTTTTTCTCTTTTCTCTCCTAGGGAGTCATTTCTTAAAATAAAAAGTGAAAATGAGTGGGGCGGAAAAACCTTAACCAACAAATAAAAAGTCCAATATTATACGTAGTCCCCTACCTTTGTAAAGAAGCAGGGGAGGAACTTCTAGCTTTATGCTGGGACCAAAGGCTGATCATTGTAATTTTGCAGCATTCATTTTTAATTGTTTTGTTGTTGTTCTATTTACATCGTCAGAGTTGTTGTTTATATTGTTTTCCTTGCTCTGCTTCACTTTGTATCAGTCCATGTCTTCTCATGCTTCTTTGTATTCATTTGTTCATACGCTCAATAATCTATTGTTACCTTCACAAACCACCATTTGTTATTCAGTAGCTCCCCGGGCAATGGACAGCCACTTTTGTTTCTATTTCTTTGCTACTACATAAAGTTCTGTTACATGTATTTTGACATATAAAGGGGATTTCCTTTTTTTTTTTTTTGTCTTTTTTTTTTGTCATTGACCTCCTTGGGTCCTTGTCTTGCTGGTGATCAAAGGTCATGGTCCTTTTAGTCTGTCTCTTCACATAATTCCAAATTGTCTTCCATAAAAGCTGGACTAAGTTACAGATCAACTAGCAAAGCATTAGTGTGCCCATCTTTGTTGACTTGTCCCACTTTTTTGGGGGTCGTATTTACTCATTTACTGGGTTTGACGTAAAACCTCATGGGTTTTTTTTTAAATCTGCATTTCTCTTATTATTGGCAATTTGGAGCATTTTTTTCATAAAGCTGTTAATAGTTTATCATTCTTCTTTGGAGTGAGAGGGGCTATTTTCACTACTAGGGCAAGGCACAGTAATGAAGTCTGAACTTTTCAGAGCTCTAGACTAGACTGTGTTTCACGAGGACAAGGCTGTCTGTTACGTAAACTTTGTATCTTTCCTCCACCAGTTCTTAGCCAACACAGTATCTTGCACATAGTAGGCTGTCAATATTTGTTTAAATAAAAATGAATGAAATTTCCTATTTGTTTTGTTCTGGTACCAAGTGACTTCTTCATAAGCAAACAAGTGAGATGAGATAGTATATGTAAAGTGCTTTGTAAACTTCAAAAATGCCACAGAAATGTCAGTTGTTATTTGTCATCCTCATCATTATTATATTCAGTGTATTATTAAGAAGAGATTTCATAAAGACAAAAGATTTCCATTTAGACAAGGCACTAGAATTCACTGCAAAAAAAATGTCTGGCAAGCAACACAAGAAAGAACTGAACATGGAGCCAAAGGACCTCAGTTCAAAGTCCATCTCTGCTTCTTACTTTGGGTAAGTCACTTAACCTGTCAAGGCCTCAGTTTCCACATCTATGAAAATAGGGGGTTGGATTAGATGACCTGTAAGATCCATGTTAGTTCTAAATATATGACCGTGTGAGTGCTTGAAGAGATAACATTTCAAAGGACCCATAATTTCTTCAGCATCAGGATTTAAAATTAGAGGGGCCTTAGATATCATTTAACCCAAGTCTTTAATTTTATAGGTGAGGTTACCAAGAAATGGAGAAACGAAATGTGACTTTTTATTATTATTATTATTATTACTATTATTATTAAGACCAAGCCTGTGAATCCATTAGCATAAGAAATTCACAGCAAGGAAACACTTTTTAACAGTGCAGCTTGGCAACTCTTCTACAGAGGTTCTGTGATACTGGGAGGTGAAGCGCTTTGCCAATCTGTGTCAGTGGTGGAACTTGGAATTCAGGTCTTCCTGACACTGAGAGTGGCTTTTTATCCGCCATACCCTGTCTCTTCCCCACCTCCCCCCTGCAACCCCACCTCGTATCTCTATATGACTTGCTGAAAGTCAGAGAGATAATTAGTAGTACAGTCCTGTTTTGAAACCAGGTCTCTAGCTCCAAATTGAGGAGTATTTCCATGAGATCACACTCTGTCTCTTAGACCAGCATATAGCTTTGATTTTTGTCTAACATCTTTTTTTTCCCCTTGAAAATAATAAGATTGTGTCGCCAAGAAGGGGCATTTTTTTTCTAGAAGCAACAGATAGGAGTGACATGATCAGAGATGTTTGATGAATATCAATTTGTGAGCTGTGTAGAGGATGGATTGGAGAGAGGAAAGATTGGATGTAGGGAGACTAATTAAGAAGAATAGAGAGTAAGTGACAGAGGTGAGTAAATGACAGAGGTGAGATTTGAAATTATGTCTTCTAAACTTTAGTTCGCTGTGAGGCAATGGAAATAAGGAAGAAGCTGTGAACCATTCCCACTGTGGATACAACACTAGAGCCAGACCCAAGGGCCTCCATCTAGGTGGCCTCTCTGGCTTGCATTTGCCCCTGCTCAGATATCCAACAACCCTTTCAGTTTGGTGGAGCAGAGAGGCTGATCAGCCCATTTGATATTACCGTTCAAGCCAAGGATCTCAAACACTCACACTCACACTCACACACACACACACACAACAACAACAACAACTCACCTTTAACTTCACTGGATAAAGAAAATGAATTTAAGTCCCAAATTGTGAATTATATGCCAGAGGAAACAGACACAATTGATAAAAGCCTTTTTTTCATGCAAACTACACCATTTCCTTATAAACATTTAAAAAGAAAAATATTTCTGATAGAATTATATCAATGAATCAAAGTACTGGTAACTTTTCAGAGAATACAACCGTATGCTATTTATCCATTAGCTCCACCATGTCAAGATTAGAGTCACGCAGATGAAAGAAATGATCTCTCAGTCCAAGTATTGATCTTCCACTGGGCAGCCCACTGTATATTCTCAGCTGAACATGTGGTTATGAGATAGTGACCTGCCTGGGTCATCTGCTGACCCTAAAGGATCCTGTGGAGAAGCCAACAGCTGTCTGAAGTCTTGCTGCTCAGAGAGTGATGGGAATAAATGAACCTACATCTGGAAGCCAGAACATAGAAGGGCAAAGTAAGGAAGTAGCAGTCAAAAAACTCTCTCACGCTGCCATATGGAAAGCTATCAGAAGACAGAAGGGAATGGAAAATCCTTGTGGAGCAGGCAATCATGCCTTAAGATAAACTATTATATTGACAGCAGTAACAAAACTTATACCTAAGCAACTCATTAAAAATTCAACTAGGAAAAAGGAGTGGAGAAGAAGAAATATATATATATATATATATATATATAAATATATAAATACATATATATACACAGGTTACCAAGTGAGGAAGTATTTTAAAGAGAAAAGAGAAGCAGCTCCTCCCTTAATGTTAATGTCCACCCTTTAATATTACTTCCAGCTTATGCTGAATATATCTTAAATGTACACAGCTGTTTGTGTTTTGGCTTCTCCATTAGCTTGGGAGTTCCTTGAGCATAGACACTCTATATACATATACATACACATACACATGTATATATGTGTATGTATATATCCTTCCAACATACCCCTAGCACTTTGTACAGTGCCTGTCACATAGTAAGTATTTAATAAATGCTTGTTGACTGACAAGAGTGCTCAGGAGAGAGTTTTGGGGTAGACTCATAATGTGATATCAACAGAAATCCAAGAAAGAAGATCGAGAAGAAACAGTTGGGGAAAACAACAAAGAGGTATCAGGAAAACCCAGAGGGGACAGAATATGGAGAAGGGAAGGATAATCAAGAGTGTTACATCCTTCAGAGAGACTGAGAAGGATGAGGAGTGAGAAAACAACAGCAACAACAACAACGACCCCTTCCTCATCTCCCTATTAGATTAGGTACTTAAATGACTTCCGGAAATAATATGAGACAGCAACATCAGTTGAATAATGACATCAGAATCAAGACTGCTGAGGACTTAGAAGAGAAAGAGAAGAGAAAGTGGAGGCAATGAACACAGCTAGCTTTTAGAGGAGTTCGGCTGTGAGACACAGGAAAGATATTGATTCATAGCAATAATGGTACCTGAGTTTTTTTTGGGGGGGGGTGCAGGATAATGGAATGTGTTTGTAGCAATAGTGAAGGAACAAAAAGATAGGGAGAGATTAATGATTAGAGAGAGGGAATTATAGTGGGGGCAATCTGATGGAGAAGTTGAGGAAGGACAGGATTGATGGTACATGGTACATGTAGAGTTTCTTCATCAAAGACTAAAGAAAAAGGGAGATTTGGGGATGGTGTCAAGAGATCAGGAGACAGAGGAAAGAAGAGAGAAATTTCAGCAAATGGCTTGGAATTTCTTGGTAAAATATGAGATGAGTATCTTCTGTTGAGAGGATGGAGAGAGGGATGCTTTGCTGTGTTTTCAAAAAGAAGGTTTAGATCAGTCCCTGTGGTGATTGGGATAGAGACTATGAGCAACAGTAGAGGAGGCAGATGATGGAAGTAATCCAGGTATTGGATTTGCAAAGGAGTGAGTGATTAGAGCATAAAGTTGAACTAGTTTACTGAGGAATCAAGATTAGGAAGGAAGGGGAATATAGCCAGAGCAGGCAGGGATAATGGCCAGGGAAAAGTGCTGAGGGATAGAGATTGCAGTAAGGATGAAGAATAGGTTTAAGGTAAGGTATTGGGAGAGATGGAATGATAAAAGATTATGACTGGATAAAGGAAAGTTAGAGTTCTTGATCAAGTAAGAGAGACACGTGTAGGTGATAGCAAGATCAAAGCTGTGATCATCCCCGTGTACTGCTGAGGTGGAGCAGAAGAGTAGATCATGGTAACTGAATAGACTAAAGAACTGGAAAGTTGTGGTATTTAAGGCAACATAAACATGTCTGTTGAACTCCCTTCAGATATGGGCAGGAGTTGGGGTGAAAAGGGAAACTGTGAACCAGGAACTTAGGCAATCATGAAAGGAGAATGTCCTGGGAATCTGTAGGTAGCAGTCAACAGGATCTGGATTGGGTGATAAATTTGGATAGTGTGATTCTCAAAAGAGCAGAAGTTGTTGACTGTGCAGAGGGACAGTCTAGAAGTAGCAGTTGTGAACAAGCAATATTATATATCTCCAACTTGTACAAGTTCTTTGTGGGTATGAGAAAAGTTACAATTGGCACAGGAAAGGAAGGCAATGGATGTAATGTCAACAAGAGGAGCCAGGTCTTAGTAAGAGCTAACGAGAAGAGAGGAAGAGTCTAAAAGAAAGGGAATTTTGTTGATTATGGAATGGGAGTTCCAGAAGGGACAATGTGAGAGAGTATGAAGATATGGGGAATACTGGAGGGGAAGGCTTGAGGTGAAAGGGGAAGAGAGACTGGAAAGGGGAACTGGAGAGGCGGTGTGATTTGATGTTAGGCACTCAGGAATTCAGTATCATTGGGACTAATCATATGTGGAATGAGTCCAGGCCGAGTATTGGCAGATGAGAGAGTAGCTCCCTGGATAAAGTCAAGAGAGCTGAAGAAGGTCTTAGCACAGTGTGGTCTTTCTGATGGAGATCTACTTGTCCAGCAGAAGTGTAGTAGAAAAGGCACTGGATTAGAATCAAAAAGCCTGGGTTAAAGCCTGTTTAATTTTTTTTAAATTTACTACCTATATGATCTTGGAGAAATTTCTAAATTTCTTCTACTCTTAAGCTGTATTATTTGTAAAATAAGGAGTCTGGATCAGATGACCGTTTAAGCTAGTTTGACCTCCAGAGCACAGGCACTTGAAGGTCCCAGCCTTTCTACATTACTGATTTAAATGGTTCTCCACATTTTTATCTTTGTCTGATTGATTTCTATATATCCTAGATGGTTCCATTCCTTTACTACATGATGTGAGGGTAGGAAAATCTCTTCTTCAGTAGCAGTGAACAACTCCTCTGAACAATATTCTTTTCCCACAATTTATGAGGAGACTCCTTATGATCTTTGGACACTCCTGAGGTAATGAAGAAAGAGCCAGATCTTACCACTCTTGTTACTGTTCAGCTGTGAGTCTGGCCTCAGACACTTCCTAGCAGTGTGACCCTGGGCAAGTCACTTAACTCTCTTTGCCTCAGTTCCTCATCTGTAAAAATGAGTTGGAGAAGGAAACGGCAGACCATTCCAGTACCTTTGCCAAGAAAACCCCAAATAGTATCACAAAGAGTTGGACAGGACTGAAGAATGACTGAATGCAAAGGTCCTACTATATGCCAAGAACCTTCCTAAGTACTGGGGATAGAAATAAGAAAAAGACACTCCCTGCCCTCCAGGAGCTTATGATCTAATGGTGGAAGATACACACAAGGAAGTTGAAATGCATCAGAGAGAGTACCTGGTACCACACTGATGGTGGAGTCAAAATGAAGCAGTATAGCTGGTGGGAAAGGAAGAGATACTCTCTGAAGTCCCTTCCACTTCTGCATTTCAATTAATCTATGAAAGACCCCTAAGAGCAATAGACTTCTAACTCACTAAAGTCAGAGGACTTGGGTACAAGACCTGGATTTGCTGCTTACCAGCAATGTGGGGTTAGGCAAGTTACTGCTCCTCTCTGGGACTCAGTGTGCCTCTGCAAAATCTGACCTGGATGAACTCTAAGAGCTCTCTCAACTCTGTCATTCTATGTTCTACACTCTTTTCCATTGAGAATGCTCTGTGTTGTCTCAAGGATTGTGCTCTCTGTGTTAAGGTTCCTTCTAGCTTGGGAAATTCTGTCACTGTCATTCTTTTGCAAGAAGGTCTCAGGCTGCTGGGAAGAATGAGGAGAGTGGGTTGAGGAAAAGGGTGAAGGCTTTACTGCACAGCATAAGCCAAACTGCCTCATTGTACAGAAAAGCAAGACTTGGTTCATTCATTTTTGGAACCATTACCCTCCAAAAGTACTTCCCAAAGAAGATGCTGAAATGTGCCGCTGGAAAGCAAGTTTGTCTGTGGCTACACATAAGGGGGCGATTGTCCCAAGCAGGTGGGCTGAGTCGCTTCCCAGGTGTGAAATGAGCGCTCTTGTTAGTTTCATTTCCTTATGCGCTTCTGCTAAGAGACATTTCATTTACTTTGCCAGATCCCAGACAGTCACAGTCAGTTCCTGTTTGTGGTTTTATGCATGATTATTAAATTATTGTTTGTGAAGGGGATTTCTTAATCAGCTCATTCTCTTGGGGGCACTGCCGATCACTAGAATTTAATTCCTTTTCGCTGGAATTCCCACCTGTCGTACCATCTTGTGGTACCTGGGTTGGCACGGCAAGGCATGAGGCTGTTTTTAACCTGCCCTGGCTAGCTATCATACTTTCTTCTCCAGGTTTGCAGATAACTTGTCGCTTAATATACCTAGCTTAAAGTAAAGAAGGATTCAGGAATATATCTCTACCTTCTGTCACCTCGCATTTCTCAAGAGGCAGGGTAGTGCAGTGGGAAGAGTGCTCGATCTGAAATTTGAGAACCTAGATTCAAGCCTAGCTCATCCATCCAGGCCAGCCACTTCTGTTCTCTGGGTCTTCTCAGTTTCCTCATCTGTAAATGAAAGACTTGGACTAGATATCCTCGAAGGTTCTTTCTTGCTTCAAAAGTGAGCTGAAGGAGCTTGTAAAAGGTCATTCATTTAGAATATGTCTTGTAGTAAAATTGCCATGTTAGAAATGGAAGGAACCTTAAAGATGCTTTACAACAAAGGGTTTGGGTAGAAAAGAAACTATGCAAGAGGATGGAATTAATTGTTATGAGGAATTCATCAGTTTTGCTTCTTATTCCTTAGATTCATTTAAAATCAGTCAGAGCTGGGAAATACTTTAGAACCTGGACCTTAGAAACTATAGTCCAAATCCCTCATTTGCAAGTGGAGAAACTGAGGCACAGAGCAAGGAGGTGATTAGCTGATGGTCCTTTAGGGAATTAGAGGTACACAGGTTAGTCTAAAACTTATGTCTTTTGATATCAGTATAGCGCACTTTCAATTGTGTCACGGTATAATTAATTAACTAAAACTGCTTCTTTAGAGAGAACCTTTCTATAAACTATTCCGCTCACTGCTTTTGCCCACTTACAGATTCTTCAATGAGAATTCCATGAAGACACAGAATAGAAGAGCATATGACCTAGGGAAAGGAGCTCCAGATTTAGAATCAGGAGACTTTTGTTCAGATACTGGCTTTTCTACATATACCAGCTAAGTTTCCTTCAATCAATCAGCCAATCAGCAAGTATTTAATGAATATTTCCTATGGGCTGTGAACTGGAAATACGAAGATAAATATGCAACAGTTTCTCCTTTCAAGGAACTTATATTGTATTAGGGAAGATATAGATCTACATAGAAACTATATCATAAATATATGGTAGTTGAGAGAGAAACATTTGTATCTCAGGGAATCAGGAAAGGCCTCAGATTTAAAAGGTAGCATTTGAGTTGAATTTTGAAGTTAAAAAACAGATTCTAAAAGGCAGAGATGAGAAGACAATATAGTCTAGGCACAGAAATGACAAGTAGAGTGTTATGTTTGAGGAAAAGCAAAGAGGACAGTTTGACTGTACTGCATGAGGCAGGGAGGGGAGTAATATGCAACTAGGCTGGAAAAGTAGTTTGAGGCCAAGTTGTGAAGGTCTTTAAATCCAAAACAAAGGAGTGTGTATTTGATCCTAGAGACAATCAGGAGCCAGTGGAGTGTATTGAGTAGGGGAGTGGCATGATCAGAACTTCACTCTAGGAAATCACTTTGACAGTTGTTTGTAGGAAGGGTTGGAGAGGGAAGACTTGAGGCAGGGAGACCAATTAGGATGTTATGGCAATAGTCCAGGCAAGAGGGCGTGAGGGTCTGAACTAGGGTGGTGGTTATGTGAGGAGAGATAAGAGATCAGATGGGAGACATGTTGAGAATGTAGAAATGGCGAGATTTATCAAGTGACTGGATATATGGGGTGAGGGAAAGTGAGGCTGAAGACGACACTATGGTTGTGAACCTTGTTAACTAGAAGAACAGTAGTGGCCTTGACAAAAATGGGAAGTTAGAAAGAGGTATAGGTTTTGGGAAAACAGAATGACTTTTGTTTTGGCCATGTTGAGTTTGAGAGGTCTGTGTAACCTTGGGCAAGTCACTTTCCCTTACTGAGATGTAGTTTCCTTATATATAAAACGAGTGTAAGAGAAGTGCTTTGTAAACCTCCAGCAATGAAACCTCTGATTACTTTAAAGTGAAATCAACAAGTCTATGTCAAATGCACTTCTATCATTCATTCAGGGGAGTCTGAGGATAAACAAGGTAAGGATAAGAAATTTGGTCAAACATCTTTGAACAATAAAAATAGTATGCTTTTCTGAGATCAGAGATCTGGCCCTAAACTCTTTTCCATCCTGATTCTAAAAATGAAACACAAAACTTCCAAAATAGTTCTGTTTATAACCCGAGTTCTCTGTTACTGGCAGAGATTAAAGAAAACACAGACATGTAGGTTTAGGAGCAAGTTAATGGCACTCAAAAGCCTTTGACGCCTTTTTTTTTTTCTTTTTGGTGGTAAATGTGTCATCATTTCCCTGTTTTAATTGACTCTTCCAAAACAACATAGAGCATTTACTTCACTCTATAAATGCAATCTCAATATTTGGGACACTTCTCAAAAGAGTGAGAACGCAAGTAAAAATGGGCAGGCATATTTTTTTTAAAAGGAAGTTTTGTTAGCACTTGGGGGATTTCAGAAAGCATAATAGTGAGTTTAGATAATAGTTGTGATTTAAAACTCACTCATTTCACTGACACCAAAATGCACTGCTTCAATGCAACTGTGTCTTTACATCTACCTCCACCTCTTTCTATCCCATGCAATTCTTGTCCATGTCTTTCCACACATCCCTCATAGAGGATCTATGTACCATGTTGGAGGCCTGCCTCTGCTTCCTTTAGTACCTCATGGGCCCCAGTAGAGATGAGCCATCAGCTGGTTATATCTCTGGTGTTAAGTGACTGTCTCACCTCCTCTTCCAATTACACAGACTCTTGATGAGGTATTGCGTGCCTGGCACTTAGGAGGTACATAATTTATACTTACTGAATTAATTAATACCATTGATAAGAATATTAGTGTTTGGGTGAAAAACTTACACTGATTGTTAATCTGCTACCAACTAGAATAAAAAGACTTTGGTTTGAGCCCTAACTCTGTCATTTCTCAAATCAGGGACTTAATTTCTTACTCTGTTAATGAGGGGGTTAAATGGCATGATCTTTAAAAGCTCTTCCAGCTTCACCATCCATGATGAAATTATTCTTATACAACTTAATATTCCACACACTTCTTAATATCCATCTTCTTCTAGAAGGTTTCTCAGAGTAATTAGACAAGAGGAGAAACTTCATTTCTCACTCAAATCCCTGGCCTTTAGTTATTACCTTCCTTAGACCTGATCCAAGTTTTTAATACTTGATACACACACGTACACATGCACATACATGCACATGCAAAATAAGAATTAAAAATAATGAAAATAGCAGACCCTCACAGAATTACTCCTTTGATATGAGGGTTTATTTTTTTCATCTGAAGGGTATTTATTAATTACGTCTGTATAGAGAAAACATTTCAATTTAACTCAGCAAATAGAATTATAGAATCTTATATTTCCACGGGAACTCAAAAGGCACCTGATCCAACCTGTACTGAGCAAGAATCCTTTTCATAACACATCCAACCAAATAATAATTCAGTTTCTACTAGAAGACATCCGTGTATTGATTAAGTACTGAATATGTACTAGGCCTTGTCCAAGGCTTAGTTTTGGTACTACAGAGACATGACACAGACCTTGATCACAAGAACTTTACAATCTAACAGGCAGAAGGACAAGTATACACATAGCTGTGATATAATGGAGACTAAGGTAAACACAAGGCAGAAGACCAGACAAAGGTCTCTAAAGAGAAAGAACTTACTTTTACCTTGGGGACAAAGGCTATCAGGAAGGTTTAATGAAGGTACTAGCATTTAAGTAAGGGCTGGAAGGAAGGGAGGGAGGTCTTCAGACCCCTCATATACATGGAGAGTAAAACATATTTGGTGTTTTCTATTTATTTCAAATATATGGCTAAAAATTACATTGAGTACCTGAAAAAAAAAAAAGAAATTGTTTAAGACATTTATCGGAGTTGATCAATGACACCCTTCATATTCCTTTCTGGAAACTATAGACTCAAATGATGGTCTTTTGACTCCAAAGATGGTTCTATTTCCACTATGCCAAACTATCTCTATGTTACTGAATACATTTCACTTTTGCCTTCTTTTTACTCTTTAATTATCTGTCTCTTGTTCTGTGAGCCTGGATTGGAGATAGGCTATATAAGCAGTTCTCTGAGAGTCCAGCATAAGCTGCTGAAGAAATTCCTTTTTTGCACAAAGAATATGTATTTCTTTTTCTGCCCCATAGTGTTAGAATGAAAGAATAATGGCCACGTAATCTCTGGTGAGATCATGTCTATATTTCATTAAATAAAAAGAGATTATTAGGTAAGCAGTTACATAGTTAACAACACAGAAGGTCGGGATCATAGAATATCATACCTGGAAGGGCCTTTAGAACATAAGACACAATTTTAGATCCAAAAGGAGACTTAAAAATGATCTAGTCAAAAGCTTCTTTCCCAGCCTCCCTTGACACTCCCTTCTCCCATTTTACATATGATAGTGGCATCTTACACTTCCTTCTCAACATATATAAAGCATAGGTTTATTTCACACCTTAAAAGTCAAAAGGTATCTGGCAGCTGGAAGTAAGATCTGGAATGAATCCAATCAGTTGTACTGATGTATGTAGATTGTACCCTTATGAGGAATTATACAATGCCATGTAAAGGTATACATGCAATTGAAGAACCACTTGGAACTAAGATCAGATGTCAATCTCTTAGGGTCCAACAGAGATCACTTTAAAGACTATAGTGTAGACAGTGACTTGGGAACTCATAAAGTCAAATACTACTTCTCTGAAAAAGTAAGCTTTTCAATTGAAATCTTCAAAGAAATGCCTGAAGGTTCCCCTAAGCCTTATAACACCCCCAAGTGGCCAACAGAAAGCAAGTATTCTTGTCCCCATTTTAGAGATCAACGAATTACACAGCTCAAAGCTGTTCAAATGAGTCTAATTCAATACTTTGAAACTCTATGATGTCTGGCTTCTGGGAAGCTTGAAACACTTCACATACCTTGTGAAATGACTTGGTAACAGTCCCCAGAGTCAGACTGAAACCAGGAATGGAAGAGCAAAATGTGATACCCCAGACAACAAGGCAACCATGACACCAAAGTTTCTATATTATGCAAATGTCCACATATGGATGATTTTGTATTTTTGCTATTGCTTCATCTTTTCCTTGGTTCTTTACATTTTTTTTTTTGACCCAGAGCTCAGTCAGAATGAAGTATAGAGGTGGATTTCCCTTTCCCTCTCTCTACATTCCTTTATCTGAAAGTTTCTAAGGACCCTTACGACTTGACCATTCTTAGACTATGGTTCCAGAATTATGGCAATCAGACACTAGAGTTTGAGAAGGAGGGCTGGAAAGCTAGAACCTGAGGACAAAAGGAGGTGACCCAAGGAAGGACCAGTATTGTCTGGTGTCTGCCAAACACTAAGATTCCTGAGGAGAATGTCTACCCCTACCCATTGACAGTGTGTATCTTTTTCTTTCTTTCTTTCTTTCTTTCTTTCTTTCTTTCTTTCTTTCTTTTTGGTTAGGCAATAGGGTTAAGTGACTTGCCCAGGGTCACACAGCTATTAAGTGGTATGTGTCTGAGACCAGATTTCCAGGGCTGGTGCTCTGTCCACTGTGCCACCTAGCTGCCCCCATCTCGTTTTCTTTCAGAAAAGGAAATTAAGACCTTGGAAGATAGGTTTGATTGAATGTAGTATAATAGAATACTGAATTTGGAATACAAATTTATCAGTTGTTAACAGTATGGCCATGAGCAAACCGCTTAACTACTTAGAGCCTCAGTTTCCATGTCTATAAAATGGGGCTAATAATCCTTGCACTCTCTACCTTATTGGATTGTTATGAGGATGTTTTTAGAAAACTTTGAAGTGTCTAGTCTCTTCCTTAAATTGGAAGTTCTAGGGAGAGATCAGCTAAGCAAAGGGAGAAGTCAAATGTACAGAAGGTATTCCAATGTGAGAAGTAGTCTAGGAGTGGAGGTAGCGTCAAGGAGGGGAAAAGTTCCTATGTCATGGCAGACGAAGTCCTATGAAGATGAGTCAGCAGTGCAACCTAGTGGGGTAGTCAGCGGTAGAGACAGGATTTGAACCCAGATCTTCTGCCTCCAAGTCCAGCGCTCTTTCTACTGTATGACGCTTTTCTTCAGCTTACCATATTCTACTCTATATCATTGTTATCTATGTCCATGTCTTATTTCCTCCACTACATTGTAAGGATCATTATCTCACACCAGGAGAAAATGTGTATTACATACACACTCTGAAGCACCAGCAGGTCACTTTAGAGGATAAAAAGCCAGCCTTGGCCTTGGAATCAGGAAAACCTAGACTCAAGTCTCCCCTCTGACACAACTGACCATGTTACCCTGGACAAATCACTTACCCTGTCAGTGTTCCAAGCAATTCTCTAGGATTATAAAATGCAGAATAGTTGCCAATCAGCATCGGGAGTAGAAGTTTCCTTGAGGAAATATCCAGTGCTATGGTAATCATAGGTCTGAACAAAATCCCATAGAGATAGAAACAATTTAATGGAATCATTATTATTCCTCCGTGGAAGTCCCCCTTTACTGATTCATCCTCAGGTGGACATGCCCCAGCTTCAACAGGCACTACTAAGCAAAGAAAGCTTCCATCATCTGAGCTCCCAGGGCCTGGAATCACTGGAGGCTCCATGACACAGAGTTGACTAGGTTCATTACACATCGACATTATCTAATCTTAGCAGGGCTCTCTGTGTGGAGAGCCAATGCTTGATTCTTCCCTGAATGGTTCCCTACTGTACTCACTAAAATGGCAGGTTCCAAAGCAAGGTGATAGAATGGATGAAGCACAGGATGTGGATTCAGGAAGATCTGAGTTCAAATCCAGCCTCAGATACTTACCGGCTGTGTGATTATGGACAGGTCACTTAACCTCTATTTGCCTCAGTTGTCTCATTTTTAAAATGGAGGTAATAATAGTACCTACCTTTCAGGATTTGGTGTGATGATAAAATGAGATAGTATCTGTAAAGTGCTTTGCAAATTTTAAAGTGCTATGTAAATGCTAGCTATCATCATCATCATCATCATCATCATCTCCATTATTATTATTATAAACCATTATTAACTAATCATTATTATTATTTTCCCTGCTTCATACTTCAAAACATCTCTACATCTTGAACCATTCTTTCCTTCTTTGCTCCAATCTGTGAAGAAAAGTTTTCTACTACTAGTCAGGGCCATTTCCTTTAGTTAAGCCTTTGATTCTCTCCCCTTCCATATTCATGCTTGCACTTCCCTCCTCTTCCTCCTCCTCCTTTTCTCCCCTCTCTGTCTCTGTCTCTCTCTGCTTCCCTCACTTTCTCCTACTTTCTCCAGTTTTTTTTTTTTTTTTTTTTTGGTGAGGCAATTGGAGTTAAGTGAATTGCCCAGAGTCACACAGCTAGTGAGTGTTATGTGTCTGAGGCCAGATTTGAACTCAGGTCCTCCTGACTCCAGAGCTGGTGCTCTATCTACTGTGCCACCTAGATGCCCTACTTTCTCTAGTCTCTTAACTGGTCTAATAGCCTATTAATTTGACTCCTTGTCTCCAGTTTCTCTACAACCCATCTTCAATATTCTGCCTATAGCATAGGTCTGGTTTTGTCACGGTTGGCCCAAAATCTTCACTGGCTCCCTACTGTCTCTAGGCTAAAATGAAAACTCTTTAGCCTGATATATAATGCCCTCTAGGGTATTGCCCCAAATTATTTTTTCCAGCTCCATTGACTTCTTCAGACAAACCAGATAACTACTTGGCTGCTACACACACATTTCATGAGGTTCTCTCCCTTTCCTTTGCTTCTTAAGTCACTCTTGTCTTTCAAGGATCATCTCAGGAGCCATCTAGAGCCTTTCCTAAGTCCTGGCCATCATCAATCTTCTTCTTCTTTAAATAACTCTGTATTCACTTTGCTGAGTATTTGCTGTAATTCCTTCTGGACCCCTTTGGCAGGCTAGTGAAGCCTGTGGACCCCTTCTCTGAATGTTTTTAAATACATGCAATAAAATACATAGTACTACAAAGTAAAACAATCATATTGAAATACATATAAAGTTACTAAGAAAATCATGGGAATTCATGGACTCCAGGTTAATAATCCTTGCCTTATAGAATGCAAGCTCTTCAAGTTTGGGTGCTATTTCTGGCTTTGCATCTTCACCTCCTAGTGTTAGGCCTAAGTCTTCTGAGGCTCCCTGCCAGAGGGCTGGCTCAAAGAAGATTTTGGTTTTATTTTGGGGCATGTGTGTGACAATAATAATTCATGAAGAATTCTGTACTGAGGTGCAGAAGCGCCAGATGCTGCATCACTAGAGGGAACCTCAATGAGGATGGAATTGTGGATCCTTATAGTACTGAAACATTATTATTACTACTAGGATAGGGATTGTCCCCTATTTATCTGTATCTTGCTCAGGACCTAGCATAGGGTGGAGAACCTGTGGTCTCAGTCAAAGGGCCACACTAGAGGACCTAGAGGGTCATATGTGGCCTTGAGGCTGCAGCTTTTCCACTGCTGATCTAGTACAATGCCTTATTCAGAATGGGCATAATACATATTCATTAAAGGGATATATATTTCCAATCTTAGCTTTGGTAGAAATCTTAAAAGATGCTGAGAGTCTCTGGTTCTTGTACTATAGGTTAAAACTAGTGCTGGCAATACCCAACAGTTAGACTTTGAAATGTGGTAATACAGGGTAAAAACCCACTATGAATCTCAAAGGCTTCAGCAGGAAGGGTGGAATGACCAGTAACTTGCAAGCTCATTAAGGCATTTTTATTTCATGATATTTACTGGAAATGTTTCCTTGCTGCCATATTATGAAAGTTTGGCAGAGGGAGGGGATGGGTGGGAAAGGAAGCAGCAGCTGCACCAGAGGGCCAGGAGGAATCACAGTAAGTATTCCAGTATTCAATCCTTTTCAACCTCTCCATACATAACCATGCTTGATTGATTGCTAAGTATTTGCTGGAAACTCTCTGTATCTCCTGGGCTCTAAAACAATTCTCCCTGTTAGTCTGTGCCCTGAAAAGCATCTGTTCCTTGTGTGATGCCAAATGCCAGGCCACTGCCTCCCAAAGAAAGCAAAGAACAAGTTATTCTGGAATGAAGAAAAGGGCAGAATTATGTGATTAAAGGACATAGTAATCTGATGCAACCACATCCATTCAATTAACAATTGTTTTTAAGTACCTATAATAATGTAGGTAATTAATTGCATAATAATATAAAATAGTTATTAAGTATCTGTAATAATAAATACAACTCTCATTTCCTATAGGGATTGGAGGTTTACATAGTACTTACCTCATAAGAACCCTACCAGGTACATCAGACAAGTATTATTATCTCCATTTTATAGAGGAAGAAAATGATGCCAAGGGAGGTGAAGTGACAACATAGCTAGGAAATTGGGTCAACTGGGTTCACCCCAGTTGTAAGTGCCCTCATCTGGCCTCCAAGTGGATTGTGTATGTGTATGCAATGTGTCCCTTCAAGTGAATGTTCCTGCTACCACCGACACCCTGCCATTGATGACAGGTAAACCCAAGAGCTCCAGGAACAACAGTTCCCCTCCCTTGCAGCTATTATTCAAGCAAGCAAACCTTGTATAGGTGGAGCCTGGCAATTACCTCCATTGATGCTAGAGCTCCCTACCTCCTCAGCAGCCACAGCTACTGCAGACTCAAAAAGAAAATTCTTGGGGTCAAAGTCCTTGGCGCCACCAAAAGGTTCAACTTCAGAAAGAGACAGGGTTTTATTAATCAAAATGGCACTAAAGAAGATACATTATTGTTTTGCCTCTGAGCTCATAGAGATTATAGGTATACATATATACATATATACATATACACATATGCTTTTAGCTGCAAGTCACATGGAGAGGCTCAGTGGCCCTTAAGAGTTCAGAGGCAAGACTGTAAAATAAATGTGTGTACGTATGTGTGTGTATATATATATACACATACATGTATATTTACATAAAACACACATGTTATATATGTATATATGCATCTTGGTATACAAAGAGGCATGTGTATATGTGCAAATACACATATATTTTATATACACACATACAAATATATTTACATATATTTTACATATATGCATGTGTCTGTGTTTGTACACATGCATTCCCCTTCCTCTTCCCCCATTAAGCTCCTCAAGAAAAAAGGTTTTTCTCTTTGTATTTTCAGTACCTTAGCACAAAGTTTGGCACACCGTAAATGCTCCTGGAGGGCAGGGATTATACCACCTTTGTCTTTTTATCAACAGCATCTAGCATAGTACCTTGCATGTAGTAGATAGTTAATAAATAAATGAAAGCAAGTTTCATTGAATTGTTGAACTGATGTGTCTGAAACCAGGTTTATTAATTCTGCCAAGTGTTCTTTCTTCTATACTATACTCTATTATAAAAAGATCACTAGGCAAGGTGCCACAGTGAAGAGTTTAGAGAAAAGTCAACCCAAGAAATGGTGAAATAAACTGGAAACTGAATAAGGTGGGGTGGGGTGGGGTGATAGGGAAGAGGGATCATAGGGATCATGAAGCACATGAAGTACTATCATGTACAAATAGGATATAACCTGCTCTGCAGCCTCCTCCCCCTGGAGGTGCACTCCACTTCTGTGGCCCCTTTGTCTGACTGGCTGGCTGTTTCCAGAACCTTCATGTCAATGAACGAGCCCAGGGCAGCAAGTCTTCATTCCTCTTTGAGCTCCACTCTTGACTCTCTTGACTTGCTTACTTTTCTGTACTCATTTTAAGTTTCTTTTTATGCATTGTCTATCTCCTATTACAATGTAAACCCCTTGAGGGCTGGGATCCTTACTCAGTTTGCAAAGATAGTCCTAGAATCTTATTCAGGTAGGGACTGGACCAGATGCCCTGTGAGTTCCTCTGAAATTCTGTTGTTCTCTGGACATGCCTATGCATTAGAACCGTGATTGTGGTACCATATACGGTACAGATTGAAAAGAAGATACTATTCAGGAAAACTAGATGGGCGACTATTATATCAGTCAAGGCTAGAGACAATAAGTGCCTGGACTCCTGGGGAGCACTTAGCACTCTAAGACTGGAAGACTGAATCTGTGATGATATAGTAATTTAAACTCAGCTCAGCCTGCTAATATGACAAAAAGATCTGTGAGTCCCTTGTAGCCCTGTAGGGAAAGTGTTTAAGAAAGCCCCTGATGTTCAAAAGAAGAATTTTAGAACTGGAAGGGACCAGAACTTAAAAGTTAGAACACAGGCCATGTCATTTTAGAACTAGGAGGGCCATTAGGACAAAGAATGTTGGAAATGGGAGGGCTATTAGAACACAGAATACAGACCATATAGTGTTAGAACACACAGCATTAGAAGTGTGAGGGATTACAGAAATCATTTAAGTCAACTCTTATTTGTTAGATCACAAAACCAAAGGCCAAAGGGGGAAGGGCTTGTCTATACACAAAGATAGGCAGCAATCACTAAAACATAAAAAGCAACTTGATAATGAAAATGCTCAGCAATTCAAATGATGAACTACACTACAACTACTGAGTTAATTTTGTAATCTTACAAAACTATAAAGCAAAACTATTTGGATATTAAAAAGCTCCAAAGGATTCTTTTTTGGGGATGGGGGGGATGACATACTCATCTATCATTCTTCAGCTTACTCAAGGATTCATTCTCCTTAAACCCTTTTTCATTTGTAAAATATAGTCCAGTAGTTAAAGAATTGTGCTAGTTATAGGAATTGAGAGGACATACCTGTCTGTATATAAAATAAACTAAGAATTGAGCTTAGGAACATTAAAGCCAAGAATCACAATTAAATACTAAAACCTAGCCAAAAAATATACTCCTTTTAATGAAAAAGACCAAAATACTTAATAGAAACCCCCGAAGTAACTGTCCATTCCAATTATGGTTTTATTTGATAGTTCAAATTGTAGCATTTCAGTGATTTAATAAAATATTCTAAAAATATCTGACCTCGACAAGAAGGAATTCATTCATTCATCATTCGATAAGCATTCCTTAAATGCTTATGATATATATGGCATTAAATAAGTACAATAAACCCAACTTCTCCAAAATTCTTCTCTCTAACAGCCTGGATGACCTGAAATGCAAGTAAGGAGGAAAGAGTCTCTAACAAGCAAAATGACATCCTAACATCCAAATCCTAAAGCTCACATGCTTATGATAATGGCTCTCATTCACTTTTTATTGACTCAGGCTATAGGTAGATTTAATTATTTTGGTGATCTGTTTCTATATTCATAGTAGGTGATTGGAATAGGAACAGGGACTTATAGGCAGCTAGCAGAAAATAATAGTTGACAACAAGGAGGAGGAAACATTAAAAAGTGGAACAAGTGTAGCAGATTAGTTCCATTTAATGTGGAGACAAAAAGACCTATGTACCTTAATAGGTTCTGCAGATGTCCCTGTATTACAATATTGTGCAATAATTTATATCCACAGGGATTACTCTAAGACATCAAGAAATGGCTAAATTATTATCAATGCTCAAAAAAAACCTGGAGACTATTTGAGCTAAAATGGACCTAAAAGGGCATCTATTCTGATCAATAATTGATCAGTAATCCCTTCTACCAATGGATGGAAAGGGATCATCCAGACTCTACTTTATTACCTTCAATGTAAGAGAACTCACTACTTGTAGAGGCAGCCAGTGACACTTAAGGACAGCTTTGATTCTTAGGAAGTTTTTCCTTAACATGAAATCTGTATCTGCCTCTTTTGTTTCTGTGACTTCTATCCACCCTTCTTCTATATGAGTCCTTCAAAATACTTGAAAACAGCAACTCTATCCCCACATTGTCTTCTCTTCTCCAAGCTAAACATTCATGCTCCTTTAATCAATCCTCCAAAGCTATATTCTGAGGCCCTTTACTACTCTCTTGATGTTCTCGGCACACAGTCCACCTTGTCAATATCCTTCTTAAAACACAGTTTTCACAAACGAATGTCATTTCAATGTAATAAGAGAAGAGGACAATGGAATTATCACCTCCCTTGGTCTGAAATCTATAACTTTATTAATGGAGCTTATGGTCCTGTAAAGTTTTTTGGCTATCAGGTATAATAAGTTAACATATATTAAATTTGTAGTCAAATAACTTCCCGTATGTTTTCTCGCACAAACTGTAGTCTAGCTATGTTTCTCCCATATCATACTTGAACAGTCTTTTTTTTTTTATACAACTATAGGGCTTTACATTTATTCTTATTAAATTTCAGCTTAAGTGCATCCAATGTTTTATCTTGTCAAGATCTTCTGGATCCTGATTCTGTCACCCACTGCATTAGCTGTCCCTCACAGTAAATTTGATAAGGGTGACATCTATGCCTTCATTCAAGTCACTGTGACCAAAACGTGGAACAGACTAGGGCCAAGGAATAAGCCCTGTATCCTTCCTCTAGGAACATTCATTTGGTTGACATTGACCATATTTCTAAACACACTTTTAGTGAACTATCATCTAGGCCACATCTCCTCATCTTGTCCATGAAGCTATCAATCAACACACTTTTATTAAGCATATACTGTGTGCCAAGCACCGGGCTAGGAGCAAGGGATACAAATACCAAGAGTCAATCCTTCTTCTTGAGGAGCTTATCCTTTATTGTGGAGAAGATACAGGCAGCTAAAAGAATAAACATAAAGACAAAAACTACAAAGGACTATGCAATAGGGAGGACAAACAGGTGAGGGGATCAAAAAAGGCTTTTAGATAGAAGGTGGTGCTACAGCTGCATCATGAAGAAAGGAGGAATTCTTTGAGCTGGAGATGAGAGGGGAATACAGCCTTATAGAACACCCATAGTCAGGGGTAAGAAATGGCTAATGAGCCAGCAAAGAAGACTGAGGCATGGTCACAGAGATAATAGGAAAACCAGGAGAGGGTGGAGTCATGAAAACCAAGAAAGGACAGAGAATCCTAGAGAAGAAGCTGATCAAGTCAACCAACTTTTATCAAGTGCCCACTATGCGCCAGGCACTGTGCTAAGCTCTGGGGATAGGGGAAGTGAAGAAGCATTTATAGAGCACATACCATATACCAGGAACTGGGAATACAAAGAAGGATAAAAGACAGTCCCTGTTCTAAAGGAGGTCACAGTCTAATTGGGGATACAATATGCAAATGACTATGTATATACCTAGGTAGTACAGTGGATAGAGCTCTGGGCCTGGAGTCAGGAAGACCTGAGTTCAAATCCAGCCTCAGATGTTTATTAGTTGTGGGACTGGGTAAGTCACTTAGCCCTGTTTACTCTAGTTTCCTCATCTGTAAAATGAGTCAGAGAAGAAAATGGCAAACCACTCTGTATCTTCACCAAGAAAATCTCAATTAAGGGCACAAAGAGTTGGACTCAACAGAAACCACTGAACAACAACAACAACAACGTACATATAAGATGTTTAAAGGATGAATTAGGAATAATCTCAGAAGGAAGATATTAACATTAAGGATGATCAGAAAAGGCTTCTTGCACAAGGTGGGATTTTAGTTGAGACATCAATAAACATTTATTAAGTACCTAAATTTGATGTCTGGAAATGCTTTCATTCACACTCTTTTCATTATTTCCTTTGAGAGTCTAGATATTTTGTTTTGGGGAGACTCGTGGCTGCAGAAAAAAATTAATGTCCCAGAAGCATACGGTTCTTACAGCGTTTCTTCTACGGTTTCCTCTCCCCATAGCTGTCTCCCTCCCCCAACACAGACTCTATGAAATGAATTTTGAGGACATAGTATTCTCATGAATAAGGTTAACTCTCTGTGTTATCTGGGTCACCCTTTGGGCTTAACGACAGTGAGGATCACCTTGACTTTGGATTGGAGAATTTCTGACTTTGCGTTAAATAGTTGTTTAGGATTATAGCCTGCAATTCAGCCCCAGAAACAGAGGTTCTAAGTTTGAAGACTAAATACCTATGGTTTTAATTCACTGTCTGGCTCTTCTTTGATTCAAGAGAATTTAGAATCTCGTGGCTAAGACTGTCCTTATGAAAAGAGACACATACAGTCAAGACTGTGGGAGTTCACAGTTTCCCCTCCTTAGGGAGACAAAGTAGCAGACATATTTTCCCTAGTCTAATGACTAATTGTGTGAGGCATGTGTCCCCCTCACTAAAAGATCTGAAGCTTAAGCCTTTGAAGTAAATATCCCTTTGGAAAAACTAATTGATGCTAATTGGTTAAATAGAACTGGGGAATCAGTCACAGGTGGCTAGGGTGGGGGACACACTAGAATAGGCCCCTGAGCCTAAGGAATTAGAAAAAAAACTTCTCTGACCCCTCAGGGATACTCTTAGGAGTATTTAGGGAGAGATGGAGCAGCCTCACTGTGAGAGAGGAAGGTCAGAATAGCACCAGACCGGAAATACTCAACAGATGTTTTTCTGGTTATGACCCTGCAATATTATTGAGATCACTGATTTGGAGTCTTTACATTTCTGTCTTTCTATTCCCAACATCTAGTACAGTGTGTTGTACATGGTGGGCAACTAATAATTGTTGAATGAATTGAACTAGATTGGATTGAACTGAATTGAATTAATTGGTTCCAAGAGTAGTTGGTTCAAATTCTAACTGCTCCTTACAATTTGCATGAACCTGGATATTTCACTGTCTGATCTTTGGGCCTTAGGTCTCTCACCCATAAAATGAAGATAATGGATGAGAATATCTCTAACGGGCCTTCAAGTCATAACATTTTATGATCCCAATTTTCACACCTGGAATGAAAGGGTCTGGCTATGTGACCTTGGGCAATTGATTTCCCCTCTCTGGGCCTCAGCTTTCTGTGAGGAAAATAATCCTAGAGCTGTCTTCCTCACAGCCCTGTTGTGAGGATCAAATAATATGATATCTGCATGTAAAGCTATTTGTAAACCTGCAAGATCCATATAACATGTTAGCACGCATGATGATGATGATAATTAATGATAATAACAGACAGAGCAAGAACACCTTGTTTTAAATTTTTCAATACAAATTAGCTCTCCAATCCAAAGGCAAGGTGATCCTCACTGTCATTAAACCCAAAGGGTTGCTCAGATGACACAAAGAGTCTAAGTATGTCAGTTGCTCCAAACAGGCTAATCTTGCCTAGACCAATATAATTTCTGAGGTCAAAAACTGTTAGCCCACCACAAACCACAGAGAAACAATCATGGTGCTAAGCAGGGAGAGAAGCAACAGACTGACCATAGATTTAGCAAACATAAACTCATCCCTGGTGACAGAAGGCATCATCGGCTCTTCTGAGAGTTGCAAGGTGTAAGAAAGTAAACAAAATAGCTCGGGGAAAACTGGACCCAGACAAGGAGCCACACAGATCAGAGCAGATTGATAAAGATGTACACATCAAGTGGCTTGAGGTTGCAATGTATTTTTTGTCAAGGGACCTTTCATTTTCTCTGACATGTACTTCTAATGGTCTACTTCAAACTGATTTGGGGAAAGATGATCACATTAATTTTCTGGTGTGGAAGCAATAAACATGGTTGAAGCTCTTCTTGGAACTAATTAAGAAAATGTTACAATCATTTTAAGAATTTTTAAAAATATCCACAACTTATTGCATAATTCCCTCCCTGAATAATAGAGTCTAAGGCTGCATGCATGATATCTCATCTCAAAGATAATAACTGTGTGATAAATTAATGCCAGACATTGTCCTGAACTCTTCAGGACTGCAGGGTTGAAGTTGGGTCACTTTAGGTAAAATGTTTCCCTTTCTCTGGACCTCAGTTTCCTCATCTGTAAAAATGTACTAGATGATCTTCAAGGGCCCTTCTTGCTCTAAATGTAATGACCCTATAATTGTTTCTCTGTCAAATGGAAATAATAATTCTTGTATTTCTTAACTTAGAGGGCTGTTGCGAGGAAATTGCTTTGTGAATTGTAAAGTGCTATAGAAATGAAAGCTATTATCCTATGGACTTTGTTCATACCTCTTCTACCAATCACATACTACCTGCTGCTGTAGTTCTCTCTGAACATGTGTTCTCATTCTTACTAGGCTGTGAGCTCCTAAAGGGAGACCTTATTAATGTTTCTGTTTTGTTTTATTACAGAATCGGAATTCAATGGAACCTGAGAGGCCCAGTCTTATTCACACCCTACAGTCTGTTCTTGTTGTTCAGTCATTTTTCAATCATGTCCAATTCTTTGTGACCTCACCTAGGATTTTCTTGGCTAAGATACTGGAGTGGTTTGCCATTTCCTTCTCCAGGACATTTTACAGATGAAAAACTGAGGCAAACAGGGTTAAGTGACTTGCCCTGGGTCACACAGTTAGGAAGTGTCTGAGGCCAAATTTGAACTTAGGAAGAGAAGTCTTCCTGACTCCAGGCCTGGAGCTCTCTCCATACATAGCACTACCCAGCTGCCCCGCCCTGCTATCTAGCCCAATCCATCCTTGGCCATCTGATCCAATCCATACTTTATGCAATATCAATTAATTAATTAAAAAAACCACATCTATTAAGTACCTATTACGTACCAAACATACATATACACACACACATGCACACACGTGTGTGTGTGTGTGTGTGTGTGTGTGTGTGTGTGTATGCTAAATAAATTCAGTAAATAAATAAAATATATTTTTGAGAGGGTGGGGGGAAAAGAGGAATTCCTGGTAGCCAGAGGGATCAAGGATGGCCTTATATAAAAAGTATTGCTTGAGGTTAGTTATGAAGGAAACTAGCAATTCTAAGTGACAGATTTGATGTGGGATTTCATTCCAGGAATGTAAAGGCCTGTAGATAGGGATAAGAGTGTCTTGTGTTTAGAAGGGATGAAGAGAGAGGGGAGGAAATTACATGTTACTAAATTTTGGAGCCATAAAGGTCTTTAATTGTTGAATTCTTCCGTACGGAATGTGGTATTTCACCCTGCCCCACCATGGGAAGGAAAAGTGCTAAACACCTCATTAGGGAAGTAGTTTAAAAGTAAACTGAGCATCCTGGGAAAAGTAGCCCAGTGTCTTCATAGAATTCTGACACAGCTTAGATAGCAAGGTAAGATTACATCAGTTTAGGAAGTTTTCAAACTACTTTATGATGAGAGTTGGGAGAAGGAAAACTGAGGGGTGGCAGAGGATGGTGTTGAGGATACCTGGGCCTCTCCGGGGCGGCTAGCAGCCTTGTACAACAGTGGCAGGCAGCACTGCAGTCCTGAAGAGGGAGAGATAAGCCCAAAATTTAACGAACTTTTTTCCTGGCCTCCCTTTCCTCTCCACTTTCGTTTCCCCTCTCCTTTTCTCTCTACTGACTTACATTGAAAGTTACCTGTTTCCCTTCTAAGCTGCTGTTTATTCTTTCAATAGTATTTGAAGTCAGGCTCTCTTTAGGTAAAAGATGAGATAGTTATCAATTGTTCTGTTTGTATGTCTCTAATACTATGCAGACAGGTAAGGCTCAGGAATTTGACTTCACAGAATATAACTGATTGAAAAGTATCCTTTCCAGCTGAGAGCAGGCTGGGCTGTTATTTTTGTATTATATTAATTATTCTATAAGCTCACCAAAAGAACAGTGAAAGGATTGCAAGGGAACCTAGGCTAGCAAGCCAAAAGCCAAGGGAATGCAGATGGATGGAAGCATAGAGATTGTATAGTCTGGGAATATTCAATTCAGCCCCTTTCCCTGGAGGGAATGGTGGAAACCAACCATCCAACTTTGCTTCGCACGGTAACAGCTATTGGTGACACCAAGATGAGGCTATTTTCAATTCAATTCAATAAACTTTTATTAAGTGCCTACTATGTGCCAGACACTGTGGAAAGCACTGGGGATACAAAAAGAGGCAACAGATAGTCCCTACCCTCAAGAGTTTACAATCTAAAGAGGAGGCAACACGCAAATATATACAAAGCAAGATATATCCAGGAAAAATAGGAAATAATTAAAAGAGGGAAAGCACTAGAATTAAGAGAGATTAGGGAGTTCTATCCACTAGGGCCAAGCAGAGAGTTCAGCTTCTCTTTTACATTGCAGTCCTTTAAAGATTTGAAAACAGCTATAATATCCTCCTTAAGTTTTCTTTTTAAAATAACAATATCTAACATATATATACATACATATACACATATACATACATCCATACACATATGTACATATACACATACACATAGAGTACTTAAGGTTTGCAGAACACTTCACATGTTATCTCATTTGATCCTCAAAACACGCCAGGGAGTCAATCCTATTATTATCACCCCTATTTTACAGATGAGGAAATTGAGGCTGAGAGAGTTTAAGTGATTTGCTTAGAGTCACACATCTAGACTTGAGTGGGACACCCCCTAGCTGCTTGAGGTGGGACGCCTCTTAGTTGCCTCTTCTCACAGCTAAACATGCCTAGTTCAGGACTGGTATTTCCCCTGGGATCTGGCCTAGGGTCTTCTTGAATTGCAGGTGCTAGAAGATGGGCATCTCCAAATGAGAGCATGCAATTTGGACTAGAAAGACCTTTAGGGATTATCTTGTGAACTCCCTTAATTTACAGAGGTGAAAAATGACTTGCTCAAAGTATTTTTTTTTAAGTCACATCAATAAGCATTTTTTTCTTTGAAACTTTTTTCTTTCAATTTTTACATTTTTATTTAAAGTTTTGAGTTTCAAATTCTACCCCTCCTCTCCTCTGTCCCTGAGACAGTAAGCAATCAGATAGAGGTTATACATGTGCAATTATGTAAAATATTTGATATTAGTCATTTCATACAAAAAGACTCAAATAAAAGAAAATAAATAATATAAACATTATAAATATATATAATATAAACAAATAAATAAATATAAATAAATAAAAGAAAAATGAAAGAAAGTGAAAAATAGCATGCTTCAGTCTATATTAGTTGACTTTTTTTTTTTTTTTTTGGTTAGGCAATGGGGTTAAGTGACTTGGCCAGGTTCACACAGCTAGTAAGTGTTATGTGTCTGAGGCCAGATTTGAACTCAGGTCTTCTTGGATCCAGGGCCACTCTATCCATTGCGCCACCTAGCTGCCCCACTTCAGTCTGTATTAAATCAATATCAGTTCTTTCTCTGGAGGCAGATAGTATGCATCATCATTAGTCCTTTGGGATTGTCTTGCATAGGTGAGAATAAGTCATTCACAGTTCTTCATCGAATAATATTGCTGTTACTGTGTACAATGTTCTCCTGATTCTGTTCACTTCAATATGCATCAGTTCATGTAAGTCTGTCCAGGTTTTTCTGAAATCATCCTGCTTCTCATTTCTTATAGAACAATAATTTTCCATTACAACCACAACTTGTTTATCCATTCCCCAGTTGATGGGCATCCCTTTGATTTCTAATTCTTAACCACCACAAAAAGAAATGCTATAAATATTTTTGTACAAATAGATACTTCCTCCTTTTTTTTTTTTTGGATGTCTTTGGGATATAGACCTAGCAGTGGTATTGCTGGATCAATAACAGTTTTATAGCTCTTTGAACATAGTTCCAAATTGTTCTCCAGAATGGTTGTATCAGTTCACAATTCCACCAGCATTCATTAGTGCCTCAGTTTTCCCACATCCCCTCCAATATCCAACATTTCCCTTTTTTTTCATCATATTATCCACTCTGATAGGTGTGAGGTGGTACCTCAGAATTGTTTTAATTTGTATTTCTCTGATCAGTAGTGATTTAGAGCATTTTTTTCACATGACCACAGATTTGCTCAAAGTCTTCAGCTCCACAGTTAATTACTAACATGAAAATGTCATCCATTTACAGGGTGCCTATAAGAAATAGAACTTTGATGAAGATCATTAAAACTTTTTCCTAACACTTAATATTCTTCTTTCAAATTCCCTTCACATGTTTTAAGGTCTGGGTAAAAGGATCCAGGCTGTTTTGGTCAAGGTCCATCCATCCCCTAATGGTCTGGGTTGCAGTGTTGCCTAAAAATCGTTTTTTAGAATTCTCAGCTTGAGCAAACTCAATAGCTCCCTGAGGCAATTTTGAAGAGCTAGGACTTTGGACTCCAACCCTTTCCCAGTAGCCTTTTAAATGTCTTCTGAAAAGCATACTTTTGTAAACTGTTGGTTATTTGCAGACTCTGCATTAAATAAAATCTTGAAAGAAATTTTTTTAAAAATAATATTTCTTTTTCATTTTAAACAATAGAAGAAAGTGGAGTTGAGGGACATGGACAAGATATCATCCATTGTTTTTTTCTGAGATTTTAATCGGTAAAAATGAGTTCCTACATGTGCATGAAGTAGAAAGATCTGTATTCTAGTCTGGACTTTCCTACAAACCATCTCTGTGTCCTTCGTAAGTTACTTTCACTTCTGGCCCTCAGTTTCCTCATCATTAAGGTGTTGAACTAAAAAATCAGCAGATCTCAAAGTGTAATTCATGGACCCAAGGAATGTCCAAGACCCTTCCTTTTAGGGGATCCATGAGGTCAAAACTATTTTTATAAAATTATTAAGAGCTTACTTGTCTACTAAAAAAAAAACTCTTCCCTTGTCAACTACATATCTGTGTAAATCTGGATTATCTTCATATACTTCAACCTAGATAACATTTTTTCAGAATGCAAAAGCAGATATGAAAACCCAGCTGTCTTCCATCGTGTTAGACAGTAAAGAGATTTGTACTGGGAGAACAAATATAAGCATAAAGAAAGATAGTCTCTGTACTCACGGAGCTTATATTCTAATAGTGGAAGATGACACATGAAAGGAAGCTAAAAACCTAGGGGTAGAGTTGGGGAGAGGAAGTAACCATATGAGGGGACTGGTGAAGAGAGATGACTGGACAGTCAGATGCAGGGCCCAGAGGGGAATGAAGGAATGAACATGGCTGGACTGTTTCCTTAAAATGAATGTCCAAGAGCAACTGACCAATTACAGGATAGAGCCATAGAGAGGAAGTGGTCCCATGGCTGAAAAGAAGGCTACTAGGTCATTGTGGAGAAGGAAGTCCAGAGCCAGGAGTGGAGCCTGAGAAGAATTAAAGTGTGTTCTAGCATCAAGGCAGTGAGTGAGATTCTATTGATACCAGAACCTGTCCACTGAACCCCAGGAAATTAATCCTGGTTTCCTTTATCTTAGAGCCACTCTTAAATGTCAAAGGTCATCCAAAGAGTGGCAAATGCCACATCTACTACATCCTTGGCTTGAATACTTAGCCTACTGAATTCTCAATGTTCTCTTATTCCTTCAGAGTTAAGATAAGTCAACTCTTTTACCTGATGACCAAAAAATTTCAATTAGACTGAAAAAATCCCTTTCATATTTGGGGTCTTTGGAGACGGATTTTCCTGGTATCTTATTAATGAGAAAGTAGTATCTAGGAGAACGAAAAATGGACTTGTAGTTAGAGTGCCCAATCTATTGTGTGTTCCAAGCTATATGAGCTTGGGAATGTTCCTTCTCTTCTCTTGGCCTCAATTTTCTAATCTGTACAATAAGAGGGTTGGATTAGCTTTCTCATGAACCTTCTGAAGTTTCATGTTTTAAGGGGCTAGGGTTCCTAGGCAAACAAAGGAGTTCTATTGACTATTCCCTGATTGGGAGTCTGGACTCGTCAAGAGTTGGCTCCTGTTAAAACTGTGAGAAGGGTATGGCCGAGTGCTACACATTGTGGCAGTGCCCGTATTAACGTATACTATTATAGAGAAATCCCTCTCAATGTGAAAACAAAACTTGCTATTCCAACCTGAATCAGCCACATAGTTGTTTTTCTCTCTAATCTGGTCCCTGTGCTGGCTGTGGGGCTGTTTGGACAAAGAAAATATATGAGGGGGATATAATAGTGAGGGGGCAGGGATATGGGGTGTCTATGAAAATTTATGTGCTGAAAAAACAGCTGTAAACTGTTTAATGTTTCAATGAATGTTTTATGTTTACAATAAAAAATTCTCCAGCCAAGCCAAAGAGGGCTTTGAAATGTTACATTTCAAAACAGACAAAATGAAGACAACATAGGAAAACATCCCAGAAACCTCTCTCCGTAGACTGACCCCAACACATTAAATACAAAAATGAAATCCCTTCACTTTGTAAATTTTAACATCTTGCTCAACAGTTAGTGAAAAGGCAATGAACAGTTTACAGTCAGGGCTGACCTAAGGAGAATCAAGTTTCCCAAAGCTAAGAAGCTATGCATTCATGACATTGAGCCTAAGAATATTAGGCTGGGTGAAGGTAATGACCAAGGGAGATCAGGAGTCACAGGGCAGGTAACCCAGGTCTATCAAATTATCTAGCTGACGGAAGATAGTTTGTGTGGTGGAGAAGAAAGACCATGAGACCTAGACTGAGAAGAACCAGAGTCTAAAAATGGCTTCATCTCTCTAGGCTCAGATTTCTTTTTTTTTTGTTCTGTTCTGTTTTGTTTTTGTTTTTGTTTTTTGCATGTATAAAGTGAAGAGGCTAGAAAATAAAGAAGTTGGATTATGTGGCCTTCAAGATTGCTGGCTGTTCTGATGTTCTATACTCTACGTTCTATGATCTCTCATTGTTGTTACAATCTATAACTTGACTATAAAGCCTTCAAGATGACGACAATCTAGAAAACTTTACCCTCGGAAAGGCAACACAAGAACTGACCTCAAAGCCAGGAAGAACTGAGTCAAATCCAGGCTCTGACAAGCTCTGGCTGTGTGACCCTGGATAGGTCACTTAACCTCTTAGTGCTCTAGGACCAAATTAACAAAGGGAGTTGCACTAATGAAATTGCAAGTCTATTACTTATTTTTATCTTCAAAATAAGTGATATATTTATCTTGTAGATAGGTTGCTTTGTATATATTTCCTTGCATGTTGTTCCCCATTAGACAGTAAGCTCCTTGAGGGCAAGGACAGTCTTTTGCATCTTTTTGTATCACCAGTTCTTAGCACAGTGCCTAGCATTACAGTAGACACTTAATACATTATTAATTGGTATTTATTTTCTTTCTCTCTCCCTTCTGGTCTCCCCTACCCAAAACTCACTTCCTCTTTGGCTGGATACTAGGTAACCACAATATCTATTCTCACTAATCAGTAAATCAACAAGTATTTTTTTATACTAGGTAAAGCATGAATATGCTGAATTCATAGGATAAGTCCAAAATTTAATGATTCTGTAAGAATCAGCCTTGAGAGTTGCTCTGTAGAGAAGATTATAACTTAATTGGGGAGAGAGAATATTGTTTCCCATGGTTCGTTGAAGGCAAAGAGGCTTCCATGTGATGCCTTTCCAAGGTAAAGCCATCTGCTGAAACAGATCTCAGTTACTGAGGAACGAAGAAGAGGTGGTAAATTTATTAAGAGAAAAGGGTCAGTTCTCTGAGCAGCTAATACTGTAGGCAGATATTGGCCAGATACAGGAGAAGACCTATTCATGATATCAAGGTGTAGATTGACAATCCAATGGGCTCAAGAATAGAAAACACAGTGTAAAGTAAAGCAAGAATTCTAGAAATTGAAAGTCCAAATAGGCTCGAGTTCATACAAAAACCAATCTAACTCACTTCATGTAATGACTGAACTATATTCTTTCGAGACCTGATGTTTAGGGTTAACTTTGTTGCCTTGTTTTACTAATGAAACAATAAAGAGATAAAATAAACACACAGTATAAAACAAAACATTAAACTATGTGGTAACCACAGAATTCAGTGGGAGTTTAGTAAGGAGAGAAAGAGATCATTGGGATGATCAGGAAAGGTGTGACTGAATAGGGGCCTTAAAGGATGGATGGCACCTGCATTAAAAGAGAAGAACAGAAAAGATATTGCAGGTGAGGCAAACCACAAAAGTGAAGACCCAAGTACATGAATGGGCATGCTAGGTTTGTGATGCAGTGAGGAAGCCAGATTGATGAAAACAGGGCATATGTGTTGTACAGAGTTAAAAAAAAAAATTGTCAGGGTAAATTTAAAAAGGGGCCTTGAAAGCCAGGCAAAATAATTGATGTAATAGGAAATAAATAATCATGTACAGTTTAAATGAAATCAAATAAAAATATAAATTCAGTTGAAGAACTTTTTGAAGTTTCAATCAACAAGCATTTAGAAATCTCTTATTATTTTACCAGGAAATATTATGGATGCTAAACTTAGTTACAGTTGAAGAAATTCCTAAAACAATGAATATTGACCATGTTGACATTGTGTATTTGCTCCAAAGAATCAAGATGATTCTTAGACATTTCTAAGAGTATGCAACATCTAAGATAGGCATCACCTTGGAAGATTCCTGTGGCTCTACTTTTCCAGCCTTATCTCATATTATCTCTCTTCTACTGTTTTGTTTCAACCAAAATGGTCATTCCTCCACTAGTCTCTCTTTTCCTGCCCTCTTCTGCCTCCACATCTTTGCTTGGCCTGCCTGTTCTGTTTGGAATGGGCTCCCTTCATACCTGCTGGAATTCTTGCCTTCCTTTAAGTCTTTGCTTAGGCGCCTCCTCCCTGAAGCCTACCTTCAACATCCTTCTTCCCTACTGGAGTAATTTCTTCCCTCTCTAATGGTGCTTTATAACACAATGTTAGCACTTTTTCTTTGCAATTATATTCTGTATTGTGCCTATGTTCACCTCTAATTTCCCCTTTAAGATTATAAGCTTCTTGCAGGCAGAGACCATTTCTTATTTCTCTTTATATCGCTAGCACCTAGCATAATGGTCAACATATGGTAGTCATTTTAGTGATCAAAATTTAATTAAATTGCTAACCACAAAAGACATGAAAGTCACTCCAGCTGATTTCATTATGAAATTTCAAAGGAATCCACATGTAGTTTCACAGAAAACCCCAACACTAAAGAAACTCAGGGAGAAGCTTTTATCATTAACCAAAATAAAAGTAAAACCTTGTCACTGAACCCCGTGTGAACCAAAACCACAGAGCTGAATGTACCAAGTTCTCAGACATAAACAGTTTAACCCCTGAGTGAGTCACCGAAGCGGCCTCAATAAGGTTGGAGAAAGAAAAACAAGTAGTTTGAGGGAACATTTTTATCAGCATTCTGGGAACAGTCTGTAAATTCTTCTCCCCTGATTCATTTTCATTTAGGAATCAGTAAACTCTGAACTGTCACTTGGGGTCCTGAATATTAAGAACTGTCAATACTAAAAAGTTTCATGTTAATATAATTCTCAGGGTGAAAGGATACAGAATGAAAAAAAAAAGGAAATATTTCTTTGCTTTTTTTTTCCCCCTCACTTGGAAGAGAAAAGAAAAACTGTTAGGTATAACTTAATCTTCACTATTGTTCTTGAATTGTGAGAGAAGAAAATGCCTCAACAGACCTCCCATCTGGAGTCTATCTTGCAAAACAAAGAAGTGATAAGAAGAATTTAGAGCTGGGAAAAACTTTACAGATAATCTAATCCAACTCATTCATATTTTGAGATGTTATCTTACTATGATTGATAGTTCTCATTAATATAATTATTTAGACTTTGATTAATTTAGAATTTCATTACTTAGTTACCTTTTAAGTCCATATCTCTTATTCATATTTCCTTCATTAATTATTATTTTTATTATATTATGGTGAATATCATATGTGTTAAACATATTTATCTCTGTTTTGTATATTCTGGAATATAATCAATTGTTAGAAGCGGTGTTGAAGCTAAAAATAAGCATTCTCTTTAATATTTAACTATTTAATTTAATTAAATAAATTTAATAATTTTATAAATTTAATAATTAATAAGCAATATATAATAATATATTATCATATACAATATATAATAATAAAAATAAAAATAAATAACTCAATATATTTAATAATTAATAATTAATTAAATAAATTTAATAAATACAATAATAACTTATTATTTTATTATATCAATTATGTATTATATGTTAACTAATCATATTTACATATTTTAATTAATTAATTAAATGTGGACACATACTTATATATAAATATATAAAATGATGAATTAATAATGATTATAAATTATTAATATTGATTTAATAAATTAATTAAATTAAATTTAAATTAACTAAATTAAATAATTAATATTTAACTAATTGAATTAAATTAATTTAATATTCCCCTTCATTAATCATCTTGCATCTATCCAATTGAGTTTTTCCAATATTCTGTTCAGATCTATAATTTTCTCCTTATTTTTTTCTTTTAGATTTTCCAAGTTCTGAAAAGAGGATGTTATAGTTATCTACAATTATTGCTTTAAAATCAAGATCTTCTTTGTATTTCAGTTCACTTTTCCAATAAATATATGTTTAACATTAACAGTGTTTCATCATCTATGGGAACTATTAAATATAATACCACTTCACTTTTTAGAGAGACAATGGTTAATTATTAATTAATGTTTAATTGCAACTTCTGTTTTTTTTTGTATTTACCTGAAGCATAATAAATTTCATTCCATCTTCACTTTTAATTCTGCATATATCTTTTGGGGTGGGGAGTGCGATGGGAGCTAGGTTTCCCTATCCTAGCTCTAGTTGGAAGTACAGAGGCCACTCACAGGCCTCTGGCTGGCACACTCTATTGGCTGGCAGGGGAGTTTTAACTTAGGGGAGATGAAGTGGTCAGATAAATATAGAAAACCACATTTTTATTGGTACCTTTTGTTTTTATATCAACTTAATTTCTGAATACATTCCTCCCTTCCTCTGCCCATAAATTCATAGCTAGTAACAAGGAATAAAAAACATTTTTTAAAAAATCAGCAAAACTAACCAACATATTAAATGGGTCTGATAGTATTTGCAATAGAGCAAATGTGTTTTTAAAAAAGACAAAGAAAAGTACTGAATAAATTCCAGTGAAATTAAAATGAAATCAGGATAAATGTTAATAATCAGGGAAGGTCTAGACCATTATTTTTTGATAATCAAAAGCTAGTATAAGCAATTTTTCTTTTATCTTTTAATATTTAAATTCATATTCATCTATATTTTAATCTGTTCTCCACACAAAAACGTCAATCTCAAGGCTCAT
Organism: Vombatus ursinus; assembly: GCF_900497805.2. Classification (NCBI taxonomy): domain Eukaryota; kingdom Metazoa; phylum Chordata; class Mammalia; order Diprotodontia; family Vombatidae; genus Vombatus; species Vombatus ursinus. The sequence continues at coordinate 61,889,814 of NW_020954556.1, forward strand.
TCTTTATGTCTAGTAGCTTTAACTCTGACCACTATTTTCTAATCTTCCACTCAGATCCCTCTCAGATGCCTTCAGGACCCTTGGTGCCAAGAGATATGTTTTGTTGACCACTAGTAACTCATGAAGACCATCTAAGTAGGCAGGGAGGTGTTTTAATCTGTCTGAAGAGTGAATAACTACAATGATGAAATCAAAGCTCTTTTGAAGTGATAAAACATGGCTTCCACTCAAATTATAACAGTATTTCAGAAAGAATGCAGCTTAAACAACTTATCCTGTAGATAAAGAAGTTGAGACCCAAAAGAGAGGAAAAAGAAAATGTCCAAGACCATAAAATCGATGACAAAGCCAGGGATCTTAACCTAAAGATCAGTGATCGTTCAGTCTATGACACAAAAGGTGAATACATTTCTATTGGCTCCTTCCTATAAAAGACTTTTGCAAACTCCTTGGCCATAGCTCAAAACAAACAAATACAAACCAACCACTGGAAAACCAAAACCAAAATCCCAAAATAAAATGAAACAAAAAACAGATTATTATTACCTTCAAACAGGTGTGTCTTTTTCTCTCCATCCTAACCTCTGTTATTCTCAGGTATGAAATAACCTGAATTGCTACATTACTTATGAGAATCTATTTCTAATTAATGTTGACAGTAAAATATCATTTCAGGTACCAATTACCCAACAAGAGGTTGTACTCCTAGGGCTTAAACACTCCAATCAAGCTTGATTCTTTCAAAGAGAACATCTTGTCTGCTATCATTACTTGATACCAGATGATTTCAATGTTTTCTTTAATCAACACCAAATATAATGTGTCAGTAACTATATTAGGTATAAGAAACTGTCTAACAATGACATGATAGTTCAAATTTAGTGACTTTAACAGTGATGATTTTTTGCTATTCTGAACAAAATTCCTATCCTAATCATGGCATGGAGGTGACTCTGGATTTTCAAAGGCAGAGCATAAACTGCTACCATGTTAGAAAAGTTTCATGTTTGGCCCTGGGAGCAGACTGAAGTTGTTTTTTGAGGCTGGATAATCACTGAGAAAAACATCATCAGGAGACTGGCTCTGTGATGATAGTTTTCTTTTTCTTTTTTTATTTTTTTTTTCTTTTTGCCATGGCAACACATTCAATAAAGAAAAACTAGGGAAGATGACGGAATAATTCAGGAAATACCAGGCTCTCCAAAATTTTTCCACAAAGAAGATAAAATATCTCCTCAAAGTGAACTTTGAGTGGCAGAAATAATTAAAAGTCAAGGTAAAGCAGTTATTCTCCTAAGACAACTTGAGAGGACCTCAGGAAAGACCCAACCTTCAGAAGCAGAGGTTTGGTTGGATTGAAATGCAAATACCTCTAGGCAGACTCCATTGAATCAACAAACAACAAGCCTTGGGGGCAGTTGGGTCAATGGCAGCCTCAGCTTAAGGAACTTTCACCTCACTGAGAGTGACAGCTGAGTAAGGGAAGACTGAAGGACCCTCCAGGCCTAGTTGTTCTCACCAGACTCGGTTCCAGGCGGCAGCTGTGGGCGAGGGGGAAGGAGCACATCCCTGGTTGCAGCAGAGGGGTGGGGACTCTGCTGGCTGTGGGCACTTGCAGGAGAGCAGAGTCCCTTGTTTTGGTTCCAGGGCAGAGGGGTGATCTGAAGCTTACAGCCGCAGGACTGCAGGGAACAGGAGCATTTGTGGTAACAGCATGGCTGGGGGCGTTGGCTTTGGATCAGGGGTGAAGAGGAGTGCCTGAGGTCAGACCCCCAGACAGCTCAGAAAACAGTAGTACCAAAAACCTGAAGCCTGAGGCATCATCCCACACACCTTGGGACTAGAACCTGACTATAATAAGTCACTTAAAAAAAAAAGAGGGAAAAAAAAGGAAAAGAAAAATTTTAAATGTCCCTTAGTTAATTAAGTACAGCCCTCTCCTGATTCTACACTGACGGCAGCAGAATAGGGAGAAAAGTGGGAAAGAATGCTAAAAATCATAGAGTTTTTAGATCATCAACAAAACTTTAATTGGGTCTTTGAACAATGACCAGTGAGTAGACATATTTCTAGAGGAACTAAATCATATCAATCTTGTCCCTCTTGTTATAAACCAAAACATAAGGAAACTGCAGCTAATTGGAAGGATGGTTCTAGGTCTTGGAGAGGCAAGAAAAAAAAAAGGTTGGTGGAGGAGGTTTTAGTATACACTCCAAAGCAAAAAGAAATAATATTTCATGGGACATCAGGTAATCATATTTTGCAGTACTAATGATATGTATTTGTAAAAAGACTACCATGAAAATAATTGCAATTCATATACTATCATTAGTTGTTGAGGAGTAAGTGGTAAAAAAAATTCATGAAAAAATTGATAAAATCCTCCAAGTCAAATTAACATACATTCTGATACTTAGTAACTTAAAAAAAAATAAAAGTGGGAGAAAGAATGAGTATGGCATGAAATCTACGGCAAAATATTCTTCAGGTTGCTGGACATGGCAAACACCAAATGACAATACAAAGAAATTCAACCCCTCTGTCCAATCCTGACTCCAACTTCACAGGAAATTAAAGAATAGATGTGGGAATTTTCCCTGAGTTAGCAATTTATACACAGTCAGACCACTGATTCTTCAAAGCTAAGACCTGTGTTTATAATAAACAAGAAGAAAGAATAGTAATGAGAAATAGATACAGCATATAGTTAAGCAGATTTAATTCTGAATTATTTTAACAAGCTATTGAAAAATCACAGAAGAGAAATGGACAATGAAAATGATACTGACGGTGACTATAACAATTTTATTCAGAAGTTAAACCAATCTGAATTAATTGCTAAAGGAAGGAGACCAAAAGAGCTCAGAAAGCACCTTAGCCAGTAAACATATGACTTATTTGCCAAATGGAGAGAGACAGCTGCCAAAGACAATGCCATAATAGAATATAAATACATCTAGGACATCTTACAAGAAAGAACGACATATGATTGGTAGCAGTATTGTCTCATAAAACAGAGAAGCAGTAGATGCTAAATATAGTTTAAAGAAAGCTTGGCAAGAGATCCAACAAAGTAAGGTAATTCCAAGGGCATTCAAGGATATAAAAGGATAAATGACTACAAACAGAAGAAAAATGGAAAAGACTTGCAAAAACTACTACAACAAACTACTTTCTGTATCAAGGATAATAGAACCAACACTCTTGAACCCTAACATCACAGTCCCTGAAATACTTACAATGGAGTAGAAATGGTACTAAAGAGAACCAAGATGGGAAAAACAGCTAGATTAAATCAAGTTTATAGAGAGGAAATCTGTTGTGAAGGCAATACAATTGTGAGGGCATTGAGGGACTGATTTATAAGGTATATAAAGGAGAAGAAGTTACCAAAGGCAGGAAAAAAAAAATCCCAGACCTTAAATGATTCCATTAAAAAGGGAATGAGGGGTTATCAACAACTACTGCTGTAAGATTATAAGATCTGATAGTACTAATTGCTTTTGATTATGAAAAAAAGTATTTCACTCAGTAGAGCAAAGTACTGCTGTACAGGTTCTTTTAATATAAGCACTTTCCAATTCACATAACAATCAGTAAGGATCCCATTAATAATACCAAGTAATATGAAAGGTTTGAAATGGAGAGATGTATATTCACCAAAGTATTAACCACTGTGATGGAAGAGATCCAGGCTAGAGATTGGATTCAGATGGGATTCCCTGTGAATGGTGAGGTCTTCTAGATGCTACTGTTTGCAGATTACATTGCAATAAGGCCCAAGAAACTGCAGGACCTCCTCAAAGAGATCTATGATCCCTCAATGGAGTTTAGACTGTCCATCCACATATAAAAAACCAAATGGATGAAGAATGTTTATTATCCATATTTCACCATGCATTGTAAGAAAGTCACCCTAAATCATTTGTCAAATTTTATATATATATATATATATATATATATATATATATATACATATATGTATGTTACATTTGTAGAAGACAGTACAGTTGGATAGTGACCTGGGTCCAGCAAAGGAAAGGAAGAGGAGAATGGGACTGATTGCTTCCAGGAAATTACAAGGTAATTACAGACACCATGTTTCCCATAACAAATACAAGTCAAATCAAAAAGCATTTATTGAGAACTTACTATGTGCCAGGCACTGCACTAAGCATTGGGAATAAGAAACCAAAGAGCTTATATTCTAATGAGGAAGACAACATATAAAAGGAAGCTAAAAGGGCTGGGTGGGAGGAGAGACAAAGGTACCCAAGGGAGGGCATGGTAGAGGAAGTTGGGAGTATAGCCTGACAAAGCATGAGGCATGGCTGGTCTTGGCATCCTCCTTAAATGGGGGTTTTGGGAGAAGCCCTTCAATTACAGAGACAGGCTACAGATGTGGAGAGTCCTAAACCATGTGAATTTCAGGGCTCAAGTCAGGCTCCAGGATGAAAAGTTGGGTCATGGGAGAGGAGGGAGGTCCAGAGTACACCCTGGATAGGAATGAGACAGAAAAGGTCCATGTTTTCAATGCAAACATTTTATTCATATTGTAGTGTGGCAGTGCGACCCGGAACATCATTGTCTCTGACTGAACATCACACAAAGGCAATGGAAAGGTACACGGTAGGTGTGAGTAGGCTGCAACATATGACCGACTCCAAAGAAGAGGAGCAAGGAATCATCAGGAAATTTTATGACAGAAAGAAAAGATAGGTTGGTCACACAGTGAGAGTGAAGGATGACAGGCTGATGGCCAGAGGGCTCTACTGCTCCATCAAGGTACTGAGAGAAATTGAGAAAGGCACCCTGCACGTTGGAGAGCCTATCTATGGAGAACTTTTGAGAGAATCTGAATATCACAAACACAGAATAGGCCAGCACAGATAAGTCACAATCTACACCATAGCAGGGAATCGACCAAATCAATGAGATTGCAGATCCATTTCAGTACTTGTGTATATGCTTACAGAGAGATAGATGGATAGATAAACTCAATAGGGTTTTTTTTTAACCTAAATTAAGTTGCCATATTCTCTAAAATGACTAGATTATTGAAGTGTTCATAAATTCTGATTTTGGAACCAGAATGCCTAAATCCAAAGAGTGCACTGCCACTCAGTAACTATGTAACTTCAGACAAATCATTTTCCCTCTCTGTGCCTGAAATTCCTAATTCATAATATGGGGAAACACATTACACACCTACCTCATAGCTTTGTTGTGAGGATTAAATTATATCATAATTATAAAGTACTTTAAAAACCATATAGCATTATATAAGTAAAAGGCACTGTAATGTTTATTTCCATAAATTCATAAGGCAACTATTTGTTAGGTAATTACTGTATGCAATGCACAGTGCTAGGCACCAGGGGAGATAAATAAAATATCATCTTTGTCCTCATTAGGTTTATGATCTAATATAGCAGTTAACACCCATGCAAATAGCCATATAAAACAAAACAGAATGTGGTAAAGTATTTAAGTGAGAAACAAACAGATCTGTGCTAGTAAATATTTTAAAATTATCTTTTCCTCAAAAATATACATTTAACACACTTTTAAGTTTAATCTGTACGATTAACATTTTCTATAGCAATTTCTTGGGGGCAGGTAGATGGTACAGTGGATGGAGTGCTAGGCCTGGAATCAGGAAGAATTCTCTGGCCTCCAACACTTTCTAGCTGTGTGACCCTGGGCAAGTCTCTTAACCCTGACTGCCTCAGTTTCCTTATCTGTAAAGTGAGTTAGAGAAGGAAATGACAAACTATTCTTGTACCTTTGCCAAGAAAACCCCAAATGGGGTTATGAAGAGTTGGACATGACTGAAAATGACTGAACAAAAAATATCAATTTCTTAAGTCTAGACAATCGATAAAGCAGTAAATCAAGCCCTCATTTCTAGAATTTCCTGATTTCTGGAGTTTAAAAACTCACGCTAAAAATTTAACAATCAGCTCTCTTAAGTTGGTAGGAGCTGGCTCTAGCATGCCCTTGGGTACAAATTATAATGTTGTGAGAATTCATAGGAGGAAGAGATCACTTTCATATGGGCTAGAGGTGAGAGGGTAGGAAAATCATTATGAAATTGGTGACACAGGAGGGATGAGAAGGATATCGAGGGAGTACTAGACATAAATATTTTTTTCTAAGGGAAAGAGAACCATCCCCATCAATAATATAACCAACAAATGGCCATCTTTGCTTAAAGATCTCCAGTGAAGGGAGAATCACTATTGACTGAAGCAGCCCAATGTGCTTTCATATTGTTCTTACTCTTGGAATTTTTTTCTTACCCCAATCTTAAATCTGTCTCCTTGTGACTTCTCCCCATAGTTCTAACCTCTGAGACCAACCAGAGCAAGTCTAATCCCTCCCAAACATAAGAGTACTTCAAATACTGGACAAAAGCTATAAGACCCCCTAAGACTTCTCTTCTCCAAATTAAACACATCCTGTTTCTTTAACTGATTCTGACACATCATGATCTTCACCATCCTGTCTGTCGCCCTTAGGAAACTCTAGTTTATCAATATCCTTTGCAAAATATGGCACCTAACACTGAACAGAGTTCTCTAGGAATAGTCTGACTAGTAGGGTAGGATTTATCACCTCTCTAGTTCTGAACACTAGATCTTCAGTTGTACTGGACATTTATCACCAGCACCCATTGGCCAAGTGCTAGCAAAGCATGGGTTAATCTGTCCTCCTCAAATCCTATGATCATAGGATTTAGCACTTGAAGAAACTTTATATGTGAGATAGCTTCATATTTTCATTTTAAGGATGAAGAAACCAAGGCCCAGACCTTCCACAGGTTGCAGGTAGTTGTGCAGAGATTTAAATGCAGGCCTCTTGAGTCCAAATTTAGTGCTCTTAACACTATACCACTGTAGTTGATTTATAGCCATTTATTAGATGAACATCTTCATTCTTAATTCAATATTTCAGAAGATCCATAATTTCATCTGAAATTAATAAGGCCTAAAGAGAGGAAATGTTCTTTCCACCAACACACATTGTAACCCTTCTGTTCCCAAAGAGATTTCAATATTTGCTATGACTGAATTCAATAAAGGCCAGGGGATGGATGATAAGGGGCTTCTCTACATTGAGCACGGCTAGTACATGGAAACAGAAATACAATCAATCCATCAGTAGCCATTTCAAGTCATTCCAACTTGGAAGGAACTCCCACAGCTCATATTTCAGGAGGGCGGGGTCTCTGCCTTACCTCAACTTTAAATTTTCCCCAGTGCCCAGCCACAGTGGCACTTAAAATATGGGCTGGATCTGAAACTGGATTTTAGATTTCACACACAAACTGACAGACCCAGAGAGGACCTTAGAGGATCCAGTCCAAAACACTCACAACAGAGATGAGCCGACCAAGACCCTGAAACGGAAAGTGACTTATTCCAGGTTGCACAGCAACTAAGTGTCAGGGATAGGGACTCAAACAGCAGTACACTGACTTGTGGGTTCTTCAATTGTTGTTATTGGAGAGGATAAAGGACACATAAAGGTCTTCCTTTTGTCAAATGGACATAGGGCATATAAACTAAAGGTACTGTGAAAATGGTAATGGGACCTAATATATTTATGACATTTGCCAATTGTGGCATATAAACCATGACCCACAGTTTACATGAATGTCAGGCTAAGTGGTGCTCTGTGTATGTTCACACATTAGTTAGTCTTTCAGTAAACTACCAAGAAACCAGAGAGAACGTGCAAATTCAAACGCTAGAAGACAATAGTATATGCATTACTTTCATAATTCTTAGTTCCACCTGCTTCTTTACTGCCTTAGGATAGCTCAGGTGTTCACTTCAGGATACTTAGCTTTGTGTTAGAAGCCAATTAATGTTAACCCAGTTTTGTGGCTTCTGCTTAAATCACTCTTTTAGTTTCTCCCAACAAAATTAGCTAATGCAATTGAGCCAGAAGCTGCTTGGAAACGGTTGGTATGATGGAGCTTGAGAAAACCCCTAAATCCTGAATGAGGGAAACAAGACCAGTGGAAATTTATGGCTGAGAAGCTGCATGTACGACCATAAAACTCTGGTGTTTTCCTTTTCTAGAGTCAGAGCCTCACTTTCAATTCAAGGGCCCAATAATTTGAAACACTGCTGGCTGGCTTCATAATACAAATATGGTGCCCTGAAATCTTACCCCTATGACTGTATTTCTTTGAGACAGGCAATGGTATAGTGTCCTGAGATAGAGTGACTGCTTGTTAAGAATTATTTACACACAGCAATAAAAAACTAAAGAGCTGTTTACAAAATTCCAAACACATTTTACTGTTCAAGGACTGTGACAGAAATTACCACTGACAAACACCTCTTCTTCAGCAAGAAGAGGAATGAGAAATCTTAAGACACTATAGAATTCTGAGCTATCATTATTACTTGCTACTTGTGTGGTCTTAGGAAAGTCATTTTCTTCCTCTGCCCTCCTACATCACTCAGTGGTATGGGACAAAACAAGTTGGGTCTTAAAGACAAAACCACATCAATTTTCAGACATTAACCATTTTGAATGAGGACAAGAAGGAATAGTGTTCAGAAAAGTAGAGTTTGGGGGGGGGAGGAAACCCCATGTGCACAACGCCAATCTGGTTACATTGAAAGATTTGTTTTCTGAACACAGTTGTTTCATAAAATGTACAGTAAATCTTTTATATGTAAATTACCTAAACTCAGAAACCTGTCACTTCAAATTGAATTGAGAATAACTTAAAGTGGAACACTTTAGTGAAAACGTGCTTAAAATGAACAAAAATCAGGAATGGAAACAAATTCTCTTTGGCAGTGAAATAAAGCAAATAAATGCTTCTCATTGATGTGTTGTAATGTGAAGAAAGAGAGAAAACTTCTATCTTCAAATCCAACCTAATGGCTACTTTTTATTCCAATAACTAGGACTTTGAATTTGTAAATTATGACTATTACTAATATATTAAATAGAAGAATCTGACACTTGAAAAAAATGAAGACCTGGCCCACAGCAAGAAGCCACATTCTTTCCTGGCAGAACAGGTCTGACTGCAACATTGAATAAATCAGCATTGATTGATTCACTAAATCAGTGCTGACTGAAAACTAAATGAGTGCAGAGGAAAAAAGATGAAAACCTTAGAAAAGTCAGAGCCTGGGCTTCATGGAGTTTTCATTCTAAAGAGGGAAGGAAGATACTTCCCTTCAATGATTCCATTTCCTCAGCTATTGAACAGAAGAATAATACCAGTAACAGTCAACCAATCACTCAAAAAGTATCTATGAAGATTGTACTATGTACCAGGCACTGGGGATATAAAAATAAACAATTCTTACCTTCAAAGACTTTACATCCTCTATGTGTCCTTAAGGAAATTTGTGATCTTTTCCCCCAAAAGCATCCCTCTTCTGAACCTTATTTTTGCCAAGCATGCCAATCTTTTAGGTTCATTATCTTGGCATTATCCTCAGCTCATCACTCTCCTTGCTCTAGGTATCCAATTAGTTTTTGGATTTGTCCTTTCTACTTCCACCCTCTCCTCCCTTAGTCCTTTCAAGACTCAGATGAAGAGTCACATCTTCATGTGGCCTTTCCTGATCACCAGCTGCAAGGGTCCTGCATTGCCAATCTGCCTTGCATCTACTTTGTAATACATTCTGCATATGTTTACATAGGTACATGTAATTTCTCATGATAGCATGTTAGGTTCTTCAAGGGCAAGGGCCATTTCATTTTTGTCTTTTTATATGCTTCTCTGAACACAGGTCCTGGCACAAAGAAGGAGCTTAATAAATGGATGTGGGTTGATTGGTGCTTTTTAGGAAATGTACACATTTAATACAAAATATACATGATATAAATTCAAGGAAATTTTAGCAGAGGGAAGAACATGGAGGATCAGAAATGGCTTCATGTAGTAGATGGTAATAGAATTGAGCTTTGAAGGGAACTAAGAATTCCAAGAAGCAGGAAGACAAGAGACAGAGTATTGTGTGAGGTAGGGCAAGTAGGCCATTTTGGTTGGACTGGTGAATTCATAAAGAAAAGCAAAGTATTATAAGCCTAGAAAGGCAGGCTGGAGACAAATCATCAAGGGCTTTAAATATCAAATAGAGGCATTCGTATTTGAACCTAGCAACAATAAGGAGCCACTGGAGCTTTTTGAGCTAGGGAATGACGTGGTCAGAGAGATGCTTTAGGTGTATCACTTTGACATCTGTGTGATGGGTGGATTAGACTAGAGACAGAGAAATTTATTAGCAGGCTACTACAATAGTCTACTGAGAGTGCCAGAGCTATCTCAGAACCACTGTGAGGTTCAAATAATGTAATGCCTCTAACTACAAAGTGACATGTAAATATAAATTATTATTATTAATATAATTGACAGGCAGTGTGTTACAGTGAATAGAAAGTTGGCCTTGGAGTCAGGAAGACCTACATTAAATCTTGCCTCTGATAAATATTGCTCATGTGACCCTGAGTAAGTCATCTAACCATTCAGTGCCAGACAACTCTCAGATGATATGTGGCAGAACAGCTGCTGAACTGTGTTGGTAGAGGGAACCAAGGAAACATTGTAAAAGTTATTAGCATTCCTGTCATTCACAGAATGAGACCAAAAATGGAAATGAATTCAAGAAACTTTTATTAATTACCTACTAGATGAAAACTACTGTTTTTTGTAGTGTGGGAACAGTAACTAAGTAAGTCTGGATGGACCCCAACCTTACACAAGTATAAGTTTGAGGAAGAGTAGCTAGATGGTGCTTCATACAGTTCACCTGAAAAAAAAATCTGGGCATTTTAATAACAGCAACAACAATAATAATAGCTAACATTTACATAGCACTTATTATCCAGACTCTAATTAACCACCAAAGACCCAGATAACCTGACAGAATCAATCAATACATGGAAAGTAAAGCAGGTGTGACTAAGTCCATAAGCAATTGGGAAGGATCATAGGAGTTTGGTATCATTGGTTAAAGACAAATGACTCTACACAGAAAACATCTTGTGACTGGTTAAAGAAGAGCAAGTCATGTTTCTCAGGCTATATATAAAAAATATCCAACTGGTTTGGAGCCAATTGGTTGAAAGTGAGAGGGCTACAAATATTCAGGAGCTGAGAATTCAAGGCATGCTGGGAGGGAATAACTCTTGGGGGATAGAAAGTATGCCTCCTTCTGTCTCTCCCTTCCCATTGACCCTGTTACTAGAAAGACTAGATTAGTGGGAGATAATGTATGCAAGTAAGACTACAGAGAGGCATGCTGAGGTCAAACAGGAGGTCTCCCGAGAAAAGATAACTGACTCACAAAAGATGGAACTGATCAGGTCAGGACCTTGTGATCTCTGAAAGGCTATAAAACCTGAGGTCTGTCAGAATCAGTAGAAGTACTAGAGCCAGTAGCAGCTTCCCCACAGTAGTGATGATGACAGCACTGACTACATCTGGAACTAAGGGACAAACTGAAGACAAACTAGACACACAGAAAGGCACAGAACTTTGGAATCCAGCCGGGAAAAAAAGACTACTAATAACTTAGAGCCACACATTACCCTTTTTCCACACAGGTTCCATATATGTGTTCCTCACTACCATTTACTATAGATTTCAGCCAGCTCCCCCAGGAACTTTATGTGTGAGGAGAGTAAGTCCTCAGTTTGGGAGAATGTTGCTGCAACTTTTGTCCTTGATACACTTATTTAGTAAATACCCTTTAAAAAAAGTTTATTATGTCTGGCTGATAATAAATAGAATGTATACTGGTGGGGGCTCATAAGCCAAAGTACTAAAAAATCCTGGAAATCTTGAGGGTTAACCCTTGCATCTTGTATTAGTAACTATCCTCTGGGAAACTGGTTCACTAATTTGAGTAGAAGAAATAACCTCAGAGGAATTGCTATATTTGTTAAGTTGATTTAAAAAAATTGAATTAATTTCTCATCTTCCTCCACTTCTCTCCATGAAAGGAATAGTTGAGTTTTGTTTTTCCCCTAGATGTGTTTATACAGGTGAGACAAGGGTAGTAAGGTCTAGATAGAATGTAAGCCCCTTGTGAGCACAGATTGTTTTATTTTTATCTTTGTATACCCAGCAAACAACCTAGAACCCAACATATAATAGGCACTGGATACATCTTTCTTGATTGACTAGCTGATGATAACACAGAGCTGACATCAAGAGATTCATGTTCCAGTCTCAGCTCTGTCACTAGCTAGCTGCATAAACATGGGCAAGTTACTCCTCTGCCCTAAGCTTCCATTCCCTCATTTAATATCCTATGATGTGGAGGTGGCAAGAACCCTGGAGATCACCTAGTCCAGATGTTGGCAAACTATAATCTGAGGGCCAAGCCTGTCCAAACCTTGTGGCTAAGAATGTTTTTTACATTTTAAAATATAACAAAACTATACATACACATATATAGACACATACACACACATTAAGATTCTACAAAAGCAGGCAGAGACTGAAATTGGCACTGCTTTCATTTCATTTTACAGATGAAGAAACTGAGGACTACAGAAATGAAATGACTTGCCCAAAGCCACAGAGTTAATCACAGAGGTAATATGTGGCACAAGTGGAACTGGAATTCATCTGTTTTGACTTCAGTCCTTGGCCTGATCTACAGCAGTGTGCTATGAACTGGGGATAGTAATTACCATCCTGAGAGGGACTGGTGGAGAAAGAGCTTTGTAAAGTGGAAAGCACAACAGTAAAGGTAGCTGCTGTTATCAGATGATTGTCACACTTGGATATTTGTTTCTCCAAACCATGGACAGGAAGAGTCACAGACTGTTAGGGAATTTGTGTGAGCAAAAAAGGTTCCAATTAATTTTCCAGGAACTACAGGATGTCCTGAATGTGTGAAAACTTCCGAGTCAACTCATTTTGATTTTATTTTTCACATTGCAATAATTCTTTTATGATGGTATCCAGTGAGAATCTCTTTAAGACTTTACTCTTAACATGGAAATGCATATGGCCTGACTGCACAACATCTGCATAACTACATAATTGTTTACAAATGTGCCAAATAAGTACCCAAGCCAATAAAAAATAATAACTTGGGCATCTATAAAAGAGAGATACTATAAACACAGAATGGCCCAGCCTTTCTATATAAATAACTGTTGAGGCAAAAATGCACTCACCAAAACCCTTTATTTCAAATCCCCTTCCCTAAAGGAAATAATGTTGGCAGTCTGGCAGGCAAACATCATTATGCCTTCCCAAGCAAAAATACCTCCTTATTAACATTCATCATTGAGGCACCATTAACAAAATTGAAGGAAAAGTGCATTAATTGACAATAGTCATCAAGGGGTTGAATGCTTCCATGAGAAGTAGAATATTTCTTACAATTCAGAACTGGAAAGTACCTTAGAGATCATTTAGGCCAAGCCCTTCATTTTACAGATGAGAAAAGTGAAGCTCTGATATAGGCAGCAACAAAGCCAAGAATATGAACATGGGGTTTCTGATGCCAAATCCAGGGCTCTATTGCATCATGATGAAATAGTTTTCAAATTATCAGTTGGTTCCTCTGGGAATGTCCTTTTCTAATGATATGCAAAGAGTCTCGAAGGGGAAAATGCATATCACTACCATGGATAATAAATGTGAAGATACTATGAAAAGAAAGGGAATAGGGAAGTGGATAGATTGCCTAGGATCTGAAGGGGTATCATGGGGAAGAAGAATTAGATACATTTTGCCTGCTCCGTGAGGGCAGAGAAAGAAGCAGTAGGGGAAAATTGCAGGGAGGTGGATTCTGGCTCAGTATAAGGAAAAACTTCCTATAAGAGCTCTCTCAAATTGAAATAGGCTGGCTAGGGATATGATGGGTTATCCATCACTAGAAGATAACAGAAGCTGGTTGACCACTTGGCAGGAATGTTGCAGGGAGGATATTAACATAAGATCATAAGATTCTGGGTTTGGAAAGGTACTTAAGGATCATCTAGTTCAAAGCTTCATTTTCTTCATTTTTTGGAGGGGGGAGCATTTACCATGCTATTATATTACTATTAAATTTAATTTTAATCTTTTTTGATGACAAAAAATATAACTTCTCTTTTTTCCCCTCTCAAACTGAAAATGAAGAAGAAACAAACTCTTGCAACAAATATGTATACTCAGGCAAAACAAATTCCTTCATTGGCCATATCTAAAATATAACATGTCTCAATATGCACCTCATCTACATCATTTTTCTGTCAGGATATAGGTAGCATGGTTCATCACAGGTCCACTAGAAATCGCAGTTGGTCATCACATTGATCAGACTTCTTAAATCTTTCAAAGTTGTTTGTCTTGACAATGTTGGTATTATATAAATTGTTCTCCTGATTCTTCTTATTTCACTCTGCATCAGTTCACACAACTTTTCTTAGGTTTCTCTAAAACCATCTTCACAATTTTTACAACATGTATTCCACTTCATTTATAAATCATTATTTGTTCATTTAAGTTCTAATTGCTGGATGATCCTTTATTTCCAGTTATATGCCATTACAAAAAGAGGTGCTACAAATATTCTTGTATATATGGATCATATGGGTCCTTTTCCTCTTTAAAATTTTTTAAAATAATTTTTTTTTAATCAACCTACATCTACTCTCTCTACCTCCTCCATCTACTCTCTTTACTTGAATTATTTCTTTTTGGCTACAATGTTTTTTTTTCTTTCAAATGAAAGTTCTGAATTTTGGCTATAATATTCCTGGGAGTTTTCATCTCGGGATTTCTTAAGGGGGTGAATTCTTTCCATTTCCACTTTGCCTTCTGGTTCTAAAAGATTGGGCAGCATTTTGTTTTGCTTTTATGATTCATATTCTCTGACCAATCATCAATTAAGAAATGGTCCCTTCATTTTCTAATTAAAGAAAGTAAGACCAGATAGAAGTGACTTCACTAAGCCATAAGTACTAAAGAGAAACTGCATAGTGGCAATTTGCTGTTCCTTGTTGTTGTTTGTCCTTCATTCTCAAAGAGGACCAATGGCATCAGGGAGGTGATGTCTTGACTTGCAAGTGAATTGGATTTATGTGAGGCAGGGCTGTGCGAAGTCATCAGCTTCATTCTCTCCTCCATAGTCATCTGTGTCCAATGGCAAGACATAGATCAAAATAACTGGAGATGGCCCTAGATGCAGTGGGAGACCTTGGCCTTTTCAAGCTAAGGTCTCGGTTTGTCTGAGGCAACACTAATTATTACAGCTATCTCAAAGCAGAATGGGCTACCTTTGAGGAGGGATCTCCCTATCACTGAAGGTCTTCAAATAGAGGCCAAATGATTACTTGGTATAAACATGTTATAGAGGAGATGCCTACTAACATAGAGACTATACTTGACCACCCCTATAGTCCCTTCTGTCTCTGAAATTCTGGGATGCTACAACTCTAAGGGAAAAGCAGTGTCACGGAGTGAAAGGAATGCTGGACCTCCTATCATGACTTAACCACATCTCTCCTCTTGGGCTCTTCTGTTTTTCTCAGTATGGAGGCAGGGGCACAGGTTGAATTAGACAAACCTGAAGGTCATTTGTAGCTTCAATATTCTATAATCTACAATGTCCTTACAGGAGTTTTTAAAAAACAAACAACTGACACTCAGGAAATTTGATGACCCACAATAAAAAGAGTTTTGCTAGAAACTGGATTCAATTACATGGTGGCTCAGCCAATCAATCAGTATTTATTAAATACTTACTATGTGCCAGGTAATGTACTCTGTGCTAAGGATACTATAAAGGAAAAAAAAATGTAGTTCCTGTTCTCAAGGGCCTTAGATTCAAATGCAGAGGGAAAAGAATCTATGTATATAAGACATACGGTGTACTAGATTAAAATATGGGGTAGCTAGGTGGTGATAGAGTGCCTACCTTGGAGTCAGGAGGAATGAGTTCATATCTGGCCTCAGACACTATGTAACCCTGGGCAAGTCATTAACTCTGCCTCAGTTTTCTCTTTTGTAAAATGAGCTAGAGAAGGAAATGGAAAACCACTCTGGTATCTTTACCAAGAAACTCCCCAAATGGGATCACAGAGAGTTGGACTGGACTAATTGACTAAACAACAACAAAAAGAAAGAAATCTAGACTTAAAGTCTGGAGAGACCTGCCTTTAGATCCTCTTTCTGATATTGGTGAGAGTCCGGAGGCAAATCCTTCATTTACCTGAAGCAGTAATTGCTAAGTTCCAGGGTTGTTACTAAGACCCAATGAAATCACACATGTAAAATGTTTTGTAACCATTAAGGCACTATATACATATCAGCAATTATAAGAGAATGGTATTTTTATCTGCCATCAGCAGCATTTCATTATTAATCAAAAGTAATTGAAATTTCCTTCTTGGTTTGCAACTGAAAATAACAATTCAGCAACAACTCCCGTTTCTATAGGAGGAGGACTAGTGGGCAAAGGAATGGCCTTAAAGCCATTAAGACCTGGGTTCCAGCCCCACCTCTGACACATACTGCCTGTGTGATCTTGACAAGTCACGTAGGTTCTCAGTCTCTAGGACTATAAGTTAGAGAAATGGTGCTGACCTACATTAATAGATGGAGATATTGATTTGAGAGTTCCCTACACCAAGGAAATCACAGGTTCAGACCCTATCCCTAACCCTAACCCTATATGGTTTATATACCACTTTCTTCACCACACCCATGAGAGAGGTGGTACAGGTATCATCGTATCCATTTTACAAAGAATGTCAGAGAGCTGAAATTACCTTCCCCTAGACCCTTAGCTAATAAGTATCAGAGCTATGCTTTCTTGACTTGAGCTGTGCTCTTTTTCCACTATATAACAATGCTTTTAATTCCATGCTGTAATTTAGCCCTTTCTCTATATCTAATGATAACTGTTCTGAGGACTCCATCCAGGTACATTTCCAGGAGTTATTGTGGAAATTTGCATATTCATATGCATTTGACTAGCATATGAGACTATTGACTATACAGTGTATTATCAGCCATGTTTTCAATGCAAATTGTATTATGACTCTAAAAGATGTAATTGAATGATTTTTTTTCTCTTCCCTAGTCCTTCTCATGGAGCAAATTTTACTGGCTGCCATCACACATACCCTTTGCCAAATGTGAATACCACTGACTGGAGCGAAACACAAAGCTGAGCTATCAGGGCAAGGCGTATAAGCTAAAGTATGAGAACCCATTGTAGGAAAAGGCTTCAGAGGTCATCCAGGACAGATCATACCTGGTTAAGAAGTCCCTTAACTGCATTTCTGGAAAGTGATCAGCCAGCCTCTATTTGAAAGCCTCCATTGATGAATTCTAGGTCATCCCTTCATCCAGGCTTCAGATTCCATTCAAAGGATCTTACCAGATCCTAGCTTCTTGGCTTTTCACCATCCTAGTTGTTGCCTTCCTTTGGAAATACTCCAAGATCATTAATGTCCTTCCTAAAATATATATGCCCAGAACTGAACAGAATACTCAAGATTAGACTTGAGAAGGGCATAAGGCAGCAGGGCTCTCACCTCCTGTATTTTGGACACCATGCCTACAACGTCACCAATTTCTTAAAGCTGCTACATCACATTACTGTCTTATATTAAGAACCACAGGAAACCTCTTTGGGGGTTTGTTAAGGGATCAGAGATTTGGGTCACATGAATCTAGATACCCCTTATCATAGCTAATATTTAAAAAAACACTTTTTCTACTGTTAATAAATGTGTGAGCTATCTTACAGAATATACCACTGATATACTGTAATATCTGAAAGTCTAGCTCTTCCTATGGAATTCACCTTTGATTCTGTACTTTTAACAACCACAGCTGCATTGACGCAAACATAATTAACAGTCTAACAGTAAATTAAACCTAGGAACAACCATACTTGATTCATAATGATTTCAACTTTATCTTGAAATGGTTCTATTAGTGAGTAATAACCCACCCCATTCACAGTGCAGCTCCAGTGAATCTTCACTGATGTGGAATTGCCCTTGGTGGCATTTTTTATCAAAATAACTATAAATGGAAAAAAGAACATAGAAGCAGGAAGAATGTGAAATGTAATTACAAAGGCCAGTAACTCTAAGAATAATAAAAAAGGATAATACTAAGGTACACTTACATAGCACTTTTCTATAATAAAGCCCTTTAGATCCATATCTCATTTGATTCTCACAACATTCTTGCATTAAAAAATATTCATTAAGCACCTACTATGTGCAGAACAATGAGCTTGATGGCAGAGGAAGAAAGAAATGAATAAAACATGGTTTTTGTCCTTAAAGAACTCACAATATTATAGAAGGGGAGATGCAAATATTGTACCATTTTACACATAAGGAAATTGAGGGCAAAAGGGGGGGAAATGATTTGGCCACAGTCACAGTATAGACAAGTGATGAAAAGAGGACTAAATGCTAGAGTATATGAAACCATTTGGGCACAATCATTGCCCCTAAAACAAAACAAAACAAAAAAAACACACAACATACTGCAGTTTATACCCAATGTGTGAGAGTGGGGTAGAGATGGTGTTATTTATGTAACATATACATACATATATATCTTTGTCTGTGTGTATATATATATTATATATATATATTTATAACCATACGAATACCTATACATACAAAACCATCCACTAATCTTCTAATTTATCATTGTGTATTCACTTTCACCTCTATACCTTTTCTTTAGGCTTTAAAATCTATGTGTGTATGTGCACGTGTACGTGTATGTGTGTGTATTCCAGAAAACAAATCTTTAATTGATGAATGAGTTGACTATCCAGTTATCTCTACTTTTCTTCATTAGGTCCTAAGAATTGGTTCTCTTGCTATTGCCTTTCTTATCCCATTTCTTCTGCCATTTTAAAGTTTAACTTCATCAGATTTTCTTAGGCAGCGGTGAAGGAGAGTAAATATATATATATATATATATATATATATATATATATTTTCAAATTGCTTGCCATTTTACATGTGTCAAAGTTCACCTCATTAGCTGACAATGGAGTATTAACCTGACTCATTGGATATTCATTGGAGATAGAGCATTTTGATAAGGAATATAGATGGTGCTTAGTTATCTGAGGATTGTGGAAGCTTCCCCTTTCAGAATGCACATGACTAAGCACAATTTCCTCAAAAATAGAAGGTGTTGAATTAGAGCAGGGGTGGGAAACCTGCGGACTCGAGGCTACATGTGGCCCACTAGGTTCTCAAATGTGGCCCTTTGACTGAACCCAAACTTTTTAAGGACCTAGAGGGCCACATGTGGCCTAGAGGTCGCAGGTTCCCCACCCCTGAATTAGAGTTATTTCAAAGTTTTTTTTTTCAGGTTTAAATTCTATGATTCCTCTTTATTCACACAGAGAGCAGGTGCTACACACACATACATACACATACACACACACACATACACATACACACACACACACACACACACACAATTCCAAATCCATTATTTTCCTTTTGTCAGGTGGAGGCAATCTTCCATGGGTTTTTAATGGTTATGCTGATAATTTGCAAGCTCTGGCAGGTTCTACCAAGCTGGAAAGGTTTTGAGTAAGGGTCCAGTGATAGGTTCTGGATCTGCCTCCAAAGACCTAACTAACAGTATAAAATGGCTCAACATCAGGTAGGATGAATAATTTCTAATTTTGGGGTTCATGGCAATTTGTCAAGAGCTTTTACCTAAGATGTAGAGATCTTACGATAATAACAATATATATTCTTTTCCTCAAAGGGTTGTTGAAAACAATTTGTAAGATGTTATTTAGATGCTAACTATTATGATTCAAAATGGCAGATTACAAAAATTCCAAAAACACAGGATACACGGAGAAGATGGAATGATGTGAGCTAAATGACTGACAGTAGATCTAGATATGTGCAGAACTGGTTAAATGAATTGACCTAAAGAAGGGTTATTAATGAACCAGTCTAAACATCCCTTTATCCAACGGATTTCTTCATAATTAGTCAGAGATTTGCCATCAATTAGATGATTGCTGAAGTCCCTTCCAGCTTTCAACTCTATGTACCCTCCAGGATTCCACTACAAAGTAAATAGCTTTGAGGCTAAAGATTATGTCTTTATATACCTTCTTTGTATGTCTTATCTTGAATAGAGCAAGCATAAAACAAGCCTGGAATAAATGTTTGCTGGTTGACTGGTGAATTTAAGGAGCAAACTGTATGAGGAGAAAAAAAAAAGTGTTAGTTGAAAATTCAGCAGCTTTTCCATTCACTTCTTTTGATGAAAGTGTTCTAAATTCAGGCAGTATCATGCGTGCCACATTTTGAAACAGGAGGGTGAACTGGCCTTGTGACATTCTGTGAAGACACATAATGCTTTTGAAACGTGAATGGCTCAATGTGTCATTTCACAGTTTTCTACTATGCATCACATTCTCCCATTAAAAAAAGAAGGAAATCTAGCTGGTTATCTGTGTGTGGAATCCACTGTGAAGAGACCCCAGCCTTCCTGTTAACACAATACTTTTATCCAGTAATCACAGCCTGCGGGAGACAAAATAACAATTCATCTGGAAAACGAGATTAACTCATTTAAGTTAGGCAGTGATCACAGAGAGCAATGGCTGGTTATCTGTCTGAGTGAAAGCACACAGATTTGAGGGCCATTCTGGTTCATAGGGTCTGGATAGCAGGCCCAGCTTGTTGAAAGTAATTGGGCCCTGTCAGAGTATGTCCTTGTGTGATATGGATATTACAATTGGATTCTATTAATCTTTGACAAATCCTCTCTCATCTGATAGAGATTGCATCCTCTCTTTCTTCATTAGAACACCATCTGGACCATGGTCATGTCAGCTTTGGTGTGCCTTGAGTATCACAGGTGAGCATAAGCCTCATCTGGGATTCATATTTATGGAGTTCACCAGGCTCAGAGTGAAGTTTCCCATTATCTTGGGCTGGCCATTTTACTAAGTGTTGGCCTAGCACAGGTCATTTCCTCAAAAGTGACAATTTGTGTCTATTAGCAATGCCTAAAAATACTTATTTTTTTATTTTCTGTCTTTTTCCTGTGTTTATTTATTTATTTCTGGACAAATTTCAAAATGTCACCTTCTCTCTGTGGCTTGCAAATAATTTTCACCTATAGTAATAGCAGAAGGAATGGAACAGGACAGAGTGGGACTGTTCATTCTCTTCCTTTGGTTACTGCAATCTCTTAATGGGGAAGACTCAGTTGTTTTTTTGGATGCCACATCATGCTGCTGATTCAAGTTGAGCTTTCAGTCCACCAAGATCCCCAGAAAAAGAAATGACAAACTTATTAAAAATTTTAAATTTTGAGAAGAGCTATCAGCAAGATTGGTTCCCAAAATTGCTGTCTAAAAGTATGACCAAATATTGAAATAGTAAATTTCATTCATTCATTCAACTATTTATATATGCTTATATATAAATATATATATATGTTTAAACATACATATGTTTAAATCATCTCTATTGTGTCATTATGTAATATCTGAAAAAAACAATGGAAAAAATATCTTCTGTAAGAGGACCTACATACAGGTTGAAGATAAATGTTCTCCTGATCCCTACGTTAGTATTTCAATGACGAGAACTGATCAACATAAAGAAGAGAGTCCTTAAGGGCAATCTCATAGCACCATGTGCACACACTGCCATTTATAAACACATGAGTATTGATCAAAATTTTACTGTAAACATATCTTATCAACATCCTCTGTGTATGCCATTTAAATTAATTTAAATTTAGAACGAAAGTTCCTTTAAAAACACACTCGGCCTGAGTTGCATGAACTATGTCTACTTCCCTACATTGAGTTACCTCTAATCTAGGAATCTAAGTCAAGTAGATTTATATTTTAGAGCTATAACAGCAGTGGAATTGTAGTAAGACGTGCACTGGGCTACAAGTCAGGAGACTGGAATTCCTGCAAGGAATTGAACTTGATGTCAATGCAAAGTGACTTTGAATCGTGGATCTTCTACTTGCTATCTCTATGGGGAAGTCCTTTGACCTCGCTAAGTCTCTGTGAAATGAGAAGGCTGGACTAGTGACTGAATTTATGATACTGGTACATATGAACCTGTCAGTTCACACCAAGTAAATAAGGGACAATTCTATAGCCCTCCACATGGTTTGTATTCTTGATAAGTTGTACAACCCAATACATTTTTGATACATTCTTCCCTCCCTTCCCTGAGTCTGCAACTCAGCCCATTTTTACCTGTGCATATCTTCCTCATTCTTTAAAGCTCAGATCAAACATCACCTCTTCCAAAAAGTTTTCTTTGATTCTTCCAATCAGTCATGACCTTCCTTCCCACAAACATCAGAGAGTATTCTGTACCTCTCTGATGCACGTATTACTTATTGTCTTATATTTATAACTATTTTGCCATTGTGGGGTGAAGGTGACCCTAAATTCTTAAGACCTATGCCAGCTGAATGAAATTACCAAGATCTTACCAAGGCTTGACGTATTGTTTGTCTGCTGATACAAAACTAGATAAACCAGATGTGAAGATAGGCTTACCGCTTCTGTTAGCCCAACAGCAAATTTTCTAGACACAAAAATTGAAGAGACAATATATGACAAAGAGGGTTTGGGGTCTATATTAATAAAGGGAAACCTGTGCTTGTAAAATGGCAAATCCTTACTATATAGATGTTGTATGTAATATCCCCTGAGCAGGTTGTACAATTCAAGAGGGCAGAGATATCTTATTTTAGACAGTCTTTATTGGAGGCAGCTAGGTGACAGTGGATAGAATGCTGGACTTGGAGTCAGGAAGACCTGAGTTCAAATCCTGTTTCAAAAATTTACTAGCTGTACAACTATGGGGAAGTTACTTAACTTCTGTCTGTCTTAGTTTCTTCATGAGTAATATGTGAATGATAAAATAACTATCTCACAGGGTTACTGACAAGATGAAATAAAAATATTTGTAAAGTGCTCTGTAAACATTAAAGCACTATACAAATGATAGCTGTTATTATTATTATTGTTATTTAAACTTTCTATCTCTCCTACAACTTAGCATCATATTCTGCACACAAAATTACGGAGACTTATAGGTGAAAGGGACTTCAGAAGTCAACTGGTCCATATCATGGCTAATATGAATCCTATTTCCTGTATGTGTTTAACAGAGGTTGAAAAAATGAATGAATGGTGATAGAATGTCAAAATCTGTATGTCCGTTTCTTTTTAAAAGAAACAAATGAACTCCTTTGAAATAAAAAGAACATATGAGAGCTTTATTTTGGGAGAACATGTCATTACATAAGGGTAACAAATAAATGTGTCTAGAGTTGTAACAAAAGTAGGAGAGTATTTAGCAAGTGACCCACCCCTAAAGGCTGATGTATTCCTCTTTACAGAGAAGGACATCAGGCATTCTAAGAGATGGCGCAAGGAAGGGAGGAAATAAGCATTTATTAAGCACCTAAAGTCTTCCAGGCACTATGCCAAGACCTTCACCTTTACAAATTATTATCTCAGATAATTCTTACAACAAACCTAGGAAATAAGTGCTATTATTATTCTAATTTTACAGTTGCAGAAACTGAAGCAGATTGGTTAAGTGACTTGCCCTTATGCAGGTAGTAAGTGTATGAGGCTGGATTTGAACTCAGGTCTTCCTGCTTCCAGGCCTAGCATCTTATTATTGTGCTACCTAACTGGAGGTGAGGAGGGAGGTAATGCCAGACTTGGAAGATAGCTGGTACAAAGGCAAATTGGGAGATGAAGCACTGAGGAAGAGCAAGGAAGCAAGGAAGAGCAAGCACCAGGAGCACCGGGAGAAGAGCAAGAAAGACCATTTGGCTAGGACACCATATGGATGAAGAGGAGTAATGTACAATAAGGCTAGAAAGTGAGGCTGAAGTCAAGTTCTGAAGGGCTTTCAATGGCAAATGAAGGAGATTTTATTTGATCCTAGAAGTAATGGAGAATCACTGGAATTTATTGAGTAGGGCAATGTCATGGTCAGACCTGTGCAATAAGAAAATGTTTGGCAGCTGTGAGGATGGATCAGAGAGGGAAGAGATCTGAGGCACGAGGGCCAGTTAGAAAGTTATTTCAATAGCTCAGCTGAGAGTGGTTAGGTAGCGGTTCTGTGAGTTAAGAGAAGGGATGGATACTGAAGATTTTGTAGAGGTAGAAATGACAAGATTTTACAACTGAGGGGATACATGGAGTGAAGAACAGTAAATACCCAAGGATGACTGTGGTTGAGGCATGAGTGACTACAAAGGTGTCAATGCCCTTGACAGAAGTTCAGAAATGAGATGGTTTTTGGGAAAAGATAATGACTTCAGTTTCGGACATGCTGAGTTTCAGTCTATGCGGCTTTCTGTTGAAAATATCTAAAAGGCAATTGGCAGTACATGACTACAGTTCAGGAGAGAGACTGGAGCTAGATTTATAGATCTGTGAGTCATCATTAAGTCCATGAGAGATGATGATATTATTAAGGAGAGAATAAATACAGAGAAGAGAAGAGGGCCCAAGACACAACCCTGGGACATACATGAGGGGCCATGTAGTAGATATCAGATAAAGGATAATGGGAAGGATCGGTCAGATGAATAGAATGAAAACCAAGAGAGAAATATCACAAAAAGCCAGAGAAAATAAAGTATTCAAGAGGAGAATGTGCTTAATAGTATCAAATGCTAGATACAGAGAGGCAACTAGGTGACACAGAGCATAGAGCATTGGATCAGGAGTCAGGAAGACGCAAGTTCAAATTTGGCCTCAAACACTTACTACTTGTGTGTGTCTAGGAAAGTCATTTAACCTCTGCTTGCCAGTTTCTTCAATTATAAAATGAGGGTAATAATAGTACTTACCTCTTATGGTTGTTGTGAGGCTCAAGCGAGATCATAATTATAGAGATCTTAGCACAGTGTCTTGCCTGTAGTAAAAGCTATACAAATCTTTGTTTTTAACAATAATGTTGTTTAACAATGAACAAAAACCAATAAAATCATTTAACAACAATAATTTAACAAAATATTGTTTAAACAAAATATTGTTTATCATCATCATCATCATTATCATCAATAAGCATAAAGATTAAGAAATTGTATTTAACAATTAAAAGATCTTAAAACGGCAGTTTCATTTGAGTGATGATAGCAGTTTTTTAAGGATGAAGGATAATTGCATAAGAAGAATATGGAAATATTCAAGATGAGATATACATGTACATATATATATGGAAAGAGAGAGAGACAGACAGAGAGACAGACACACAGAGAGAGATAGAGAGACAGAGACAGAGAGACAGACAGAGAGAGACAGAGAGAGAGAGAGAATGATAGTAGAGGCAATCTACTGGAGAAGGAAAAGGATAGGAACAAGGGATACATATAAAGGGATTGGCTTTGGCAAGGAGGACCACCCCTTCACCAGAGGGAAGGGGAAGGCAGATGATATGAAAGGTAGTGAGATAAAGAGGGGAAAAGAAGAAACTCATTCCAAATGAACGCTATTTCCTTAGTAAAGAATGAGTTTACATCATCAGCTGTAGCGGTTGGGGGCGGGGAGGAGGTACAGCAAAAGGAGAGGTATAGGAGTTGAGGAATAACAAAGCAAGCATGATGTAGTCACTACGGGTAGAGAATCAATGAGGGAGGAATAAAAGGATGGCCTGCCCAGCTGTGCAGAGGGCCCACTGAAATCAGTTAATATATATTTATAGATGACTCAGTCATCATAGATGTGGATCTTTTTCCAGATGTGTTCTGGAGGCATGTGAATAGGAGTGGAAGGAGTAGATGAGTGTAGTAATCCAGGTTCAGGATTTGTCAAGATATAAGCAGTTACAGGACAAGGTAGCAAGGGATTCAAGAGCAAAGGATACTAGATATGTGACCCTGTGCAAATCTTTTAACCTTTTTGAGCCTCAATTATCTGTAAAATGGGAGTAATCATATCATATGCCTCACAGAGCTATTTGGAGGATCAAATGAGCTAATATATGTAAAATGTTTTGTGAATCTTAATGTATTAAATGCGAGCTACTACTATTGTTATTCTAGTTCGTTAACATTGTATGAAAGTATCTGATTAAAATATTAGGAATTGTATGAGGTGGAAATAAACTTCAACTGACACCCATCTGACACGATAGCTTATTGTAAAGCCTACATAGCATGAGCACTATATTGGGGTTTAGGTTGAGCCTGCCAAGAAAACCCCAAATGGGGTCACAAAGAGTCAGATGTGAATGAAATGACTGAACAACAACAACAGAAAGTCCTGTACATAAGCACAGGAGATACTCACTAGCAGCTTGAAGGACATCTATGGATTGTATTATCATAAACAATAACCATTATTATATAAAAAGTGGACTGAAAAAACCATCTGGGATGGTGATTAGTGAGACTGACCACTGTGGTTTCGCTAAGGCAGAACATGGGAATGTCTTCTCCTCTTGCTTTTTAGGACCCAGCCTAAGATTCAGTCTTGCAGCTACAGCCTGTGGGAATGTTGGTATAAACAGTCAGCTGTGAAGCTGGTGGCTCCCTATGTCTTTTATCCACGAGACTTGAGACACAGGGATAAGTCTTATTCGCATGTCCCTCAGAGAGGGGAGATGTCTTTGGGAAGCCACTATTTATTTTGTCCATCACTTGGTGGTGGGAGTAGACTAGATGAGTCTCTCAAGTTGGATACAATCACCTTTGAAGTTCATGAGAGGCAGGCTTGATGCCAGGCTAAATTAAATCATGCATGTCTGACTGGATTCTATGGAGATGTTTCCCTCATTTGCAATCAAGATATATGGTGGTGATGCCCCATATCTTATACAAAATAACACCAGCTCAACAATTTGATAAAAGTCTTCATTTTGATACACATTTTTCCCTTTTCATTGTTAAGGTGTTTCAAAGAAATATCAATGGTTTTTTCCTTTAATACAGCCCCTACCATCAACTATGTCAGAGGGAGACTGAGTGTAAAATGCCAGACAGAATTGGTCTTTTGAGAATGCAAACACAAAAGACTAAGAAAACATTTCAGATAAAAAACCCACACATATTTGGGCAGGCCATTGAACTGTATAAGCAAATTGTTTGATCAAATATTAGGTGGTGAGATTTTAATATAAAAGAAATCCAATATATGCTTTAACCTTAGAAAGAATGTGGTGCTTCTATCAATGTAAAATGGTTAGCATGTTTTAGAAATTATCTTCATAGGTTTTTTCCAGTCCCATTCACTGAGAGAAAGAGAGAGAGAGAGAGAGAGAGCCATCAGCACCCACAGAAGCAACACTGCCCCCAAATACAGCTACATCATGTCAGCTCTTTGAGTGTGTTCAGTTTCAGTTGTTTTCCAAGTCAACGCACTGGCAGCCTTGCCTAAAAGGAAGTAGTCAATAGGGAGAGAATAACGAGACCATTTTCAGAATCCACCCAACAGCTTGGAAAACTGTCTGCTTACCATTACCCTGCTTTCACATGTCATAATCATTTTCACAGTAAAGATACCCTTCCTGCAGTTTCACCCAAGAATGCATGACTAATTCTAACCACTTGCACAAATCTTCTAATGGAAATTTCAAACAGCTTTTATAGATTAGAGTTTTATAAACTGTACACAGAGCAATAACAGACACCAAGTCTTGCTGCTCTCAACTAGAAGAGGTTGGTGGCTAATGAGACACTGAGTAACACTGGGCAGGCTTCTCAAGTAGCAATAGTGTTCTCTGTACTGTTAATACAGAATAACCAGCTATTCTCTGTTTGCAGATAAATGAGAAGGTAAATTGAATATTCTGCTAAAATCCCCGATCACAGAGGAAGAAGATAGCCCATTGATACTAGGAGGAAAGAGGCCTGTAGTACTTAGTGACATTTCAGAATAACATTTACATTATTAACAATATTCACACTATTTTTTTAATGTCCAGTACTGTGTTTTAATTCATTTAGGGAATACCTGGTGGGGAAATTCTTTCTACCAATGTAAATTAGTCACTGTTCTGCAATTTGGTAGTCTTAGAGAGTTTTCTGGGCCATTGGGAGATTAAGTGACTTGCTCCAGGTCACTTAGTGAGCATGTTCCAAAGGCAGGACCCTGAACCTAGCACTGTAAAAGCTGAGCTGTGCAGCCTCGACCAATACTACCATCAATAATGATGACAATAACAAGGATAATAACTGACAGATACTGTCTTATTATTACCAAAAACTTTAGAGTCATTTGAAACTAATAATAAATCATAGAGGTCAGGCATGCACATCTTATCATCTCTGTTTTACAGGTGAAGAAACAGAGGTCCAGCTTGGGGAAGTAAGTTGGTCCAGGGATGCCAGCAAGTGAATGGTGCTGCTGAGGTGAGAACCCAGGTTTTGGACACATGGAATTTTAAGCTGCTCTTAGGATATTTGGTTTAAGATATCCAATTGGCAGTTGAAGATGTGGGACTGAAGGTCAAGAGAGAGGTAAGGGTAGTACAACTCAATCTCAGAATCATCTCCAGAGAGATGGTAATTGAATCCAAAGGAGAGGATGAGTGAAGAGATCACCAATGCAATAGTATAGAGGCAAAAGAAAAGAGGGCCCAGGACAGAACCTTGAGAGACACCCAACATTAGTGAGTGAATGTGGCCTGGGTGGAGATCCAGCAAAGGAGATCAGGAGTAAATGGTCAGACAGGTAGGAGAAGAATCAGTAGAGAGCAGCCTCTTGGAAACCTTGAGAGAAAAGAACATTAAGGAAAAGAGGGTGATTGACAGTGTCAAAGGCTGCAGAGAGTTCAAGAAGGAGAAGGATTAGGGGCAGCTAGGTGGCGCAGTGGATAGAGCACCGGCCCTGGAGTCAGGGGGACCTGAGTTCAAATGCCGGCCTCAGATACATAACACTCACTAGATGTGTGACCCTGGGCAAGTCACTTAACCCCATTGCCTAGCCAAAAAAAAAAAAAGGAGAAGGATTGAGAAAAGGTCACTGGATTTGGTGACTGAGAGATCACTGATAACTTAGGAGAGAACAGTTTCAGTTAAAAGGTGAACCAGACTATGGAGAGGTAAGGAGAGAGCTAGAGAAGAAAGCAAGTGAAGGCTTCCATGGTAGACAGTCTTCTCAAAAAGTTTAGTCACGAAAAAGAGGAATGTAGAATGACAGCCAGTGGCAGTGAATGGATGGAGCAAGGGTCTGTTTGTTTTTTATGTTGTTTGTTTGTTTGTTTTGACAATGAGGGAGATATGAGCATATTTGTAGGGGGAAGATAAGCAGCCAGTAGGTAGGAAGAGATCAAAGATTAGTGAGAGCATGAGGATGATAGAGGAGCAATCTGCTGGAGAAGACAGGATGGAATGGTATCACTTGTGCATGCAGAGGGGTTTGCCTTGGCAAGGAGAAGAGATAAAGAACTGAGATAACAATTCTTACAACAATACAGAAAATATTACCTACCCTATAGAGTTAATACGAGGCAACAGCTTTGAAAACCAAAAATTACTAATAGCAATAGTACTGATGAATTTGAATGGAGTCTAGTTAGGAGTACAAATGGTAAATTCAATGAATGGAAGAGGAGGAAAGAACTGGGCTGTAGCAATCAGAGCAGAGGGGCAGGGGAAAGATAACAATTAATTTCTTCTGGGGGTTCCTCATGACCTCAAAGAAATAATTTTGATCAGCTTTATTAAATTGCAGTTATCTTCTTTCTGTCGGGGTCCTAGTTCTCTGGACTGCAAAGATGGCAGAGACACTTAAGGAGAAAGGCAGTGAAAGGAAGGCTCATGCTGGAAGGCTCATCCCTTCAGTCTAGAACTCTGGGAATCCAACCCAAGAAAAGACTGATTTAAGGAAGGAAGCATGTTTGTGACAGTGTCTGCTGTTATATTTGTCCAAATAGCTTTAACTTGTTATTAACTTAACCAATAAAAATAGGAGAAGAGAGTGATTCAGAGAACTCACAATAAGAAAAACAAAGTGGAGTTATAGGAATGTTATTCTAAGAGCCAGATAGGAGTTATTCTGAGAGTGGCCAAGGATGAATAAGGATGAAGGAAAGCTTTAACTAAGAGAAGGGTGCGTGAGTAGGAAGATAAAGGGCAGTGGTTAGAATGCTAGGCACCAAGGAGAGCTCTGGCCTCTCTGCCTTTAACTCTCGATGTCACCCTGGGCAAATCTCTTCTCTCTAGGTCTTTTGTCCTCTTCTACAAAATGAAGAGCCTGGACAAGGTGATCCCTAAGGTCCCTTCCATCTCTGACATTTTATGTCCTAAGAGCCCAGCCTATACATCTCTGACACTCTATGTTCTAAGAACCCCTCCAGCCCTGACATCCGATACTCTAAGACTTAGGGAAAGTTAAAAAATAGAGCTGAAATAAAGGAACACAAGTACAATCCTATTCTCAAATGCCCTTCATAGCAAAAGAAAGAAAGAAAGAAAGAAAGAAAGAAAGAAAGAAAGAAAGAAA
>NW_020954556.1:61920290-61999610 GCF_900497805.2 Vombatus ursinus
AAAGAAAGAAAGAAAGAAAGAAAGAAAGAAAGAAAGAAAGAAAGAAAGAAAGAAAGAAAGAAAGAATATTTGTATGAACACCTATTTGGTGTATTTGAACCTGAGTTCACATCCTGGCAATGCTACTTACTACCCTATGGGAATTAGGACAGGTCACATCCTCTCTATGGGCCACAGTTTCCTCATCGGTAAAATGAGAGGTTGGATTAACTAGCCTTTCAGGTTCCTTCCAGCTCTAAACCAATGTTCTATGATCCCATGACTAAATCTCTTAGATTATTTCTAGGTTTAAATACTACGAGCCTTTGAATTTACCCTGCACATGCACTCAAAGGTAGATTTCTTTTTCTTTTATCTTTCCTCTTCATTTTCAATTTTTAAATGGATTTTTTTACTTTCTATCTTGGGACTGAATCATTCCATCATTACCTCTTTGTATTTGACCAAGTTAAAAAATTGGAAAGGGAATTTTTTGGACAAATTTTCCCTCTGCATTTTTCCGTGTTTTCCTTTTATTAGTTCCCAACCTCTCTCACTAAACTCTCCTAGATTCTCTTCAAAAAATCTAGATGAACCTCTTCATTTACAGGGGAGGAAACTGAGGTCCAGAGAGAAGACTTACCTATAGTGACACACTAGGAGCAGGTGCCTTCTAGTTTCTCTCAGGAATTTGTGTTCATATGACCTGTCATGATCCCAGTGGGATTAATGCCCTGATTTAATGCCTGTAACAGACATAGTGAAAGGGAAGTGAAAAGATGAAATCCACCTGTGTATGCTATGAATATTATTGTTCTCAATTTGAGGGGGGGTCAGTTTTAAATTATAGACTCATATAATGTTGGGCTGCAAGTGACATTAAGGACCATCTTTTCAAATCTCTCACTTTAAAAAGGAGGGAAGTGAGACCCCAGAGAAGGAAAAGGACTTAGGGAAGAAACATAGTTAAGTGGAAAGAATACTGTCTCCGGAATCAGAGGCTCTGGGTTCAAATCTTGTCTCTAATGCCTGTAATTGCCTGTGTGACCTTGAGCAATTAAAGTAACCTCTCTGAACTCAGGTTTTCTTATCTGTAAAGTAAGATAGGGGTGTCCTACAGGGGCTCTGTCCTAGGACTTCCTCTCTTCTCTACTATTTCAGTTGGTTATCTCATCAGCTCTCAAGGATTCAATTATTTTTATGCTGATGATTCTCAGATCTACTTATCTAGTCCTAACCTCTCTGTTGACCTCCAATCTCACACCTCCAACTGTTCATTGCACATCTCAAACTGGCTATCCTGTAGACATTGTAAACTCAACACATTCAAAACAGAATTTATTATCTTTCCCCCCAAACACTCCCCACCTTCCAAACATCTTTATTACTGTTGAGGGCACCACCAATTCGCACCTCTGCCCCCAACCTCAACCATATCCAATCTGTTGCCAAGGCCTGTCAATTTTACCTTCATATCATCTCTCCCATTTGCCCCTTTCTCTCTTCTGACCCCATCACCACCCTGGTAGAGGTCCTCATCACTTCACACCTGGATTACTGCAATAGCCTGTTCGTTGGTCTCCCTATCTGAAGTCTCTCCAATCTAGTCTATCCTCCATTCAGCTCTCAAATTGTTCTTCCTAACGTGTGGGCCTGACTAAATAAGAATCCTCTGTTTGGCATTCAAAGTCCTTCAAAACCCACTCCTCTCCCCACTTTTACAGTCTTTTAACACATTGCCACCCCTTTTCACCCTGCAATCTGAGATCCAGAGATGAAGTCCTCCTTGCTCTTCTTTCCACAAGTCACTCCCAGCTCCCTACTCTCTGCATGTCTCTCATTCCTGGAATGCTCTTCCTCTTTATCTCTGCCTCCTGGCTTCCTTCAAGTTCCAAATAAAACCCAACCATCTACGTGAAGCCTTTTTGATCTCCCCAAATAGGGTTGGCATTAAGGACTAGGGGGTTTCTTTTTGGCATCCATATATTTAAAAATATCTTCAAGCTTTTTTTTCCAAATTTGGAATTTCATATTTCTTAGACAGATACATCTCAACAACATTGTAGAGTGTAAATCCAAGCAAAAAATAGATCATGGTGATGGTAGCAGTAGCAGTCACTGAAGCAAGAGCCTGGACCAAGAAGCTCTACCCTTCCATCTCAGGGAAGCAAGCAGTGGAGAATTGGGTAAGAAAAAAGGGAGGAGGAGTTTAACTTCTGGATTATCCATGTGAGGGAATTCAGCTACTTAATATTTATGTTACTTTAGGAAAATCCCTTCCCTTTTAGGAGCTTGGTCTCTTCTTCCATACAACGAGAGGTCTGGAGTAGATAGTATCTTAGGTCCTTTCTAGCTCTGATATTCTATGTTCTAAGGTCTCTTCTGGTTATCATATTCTATGTTCCAAGTTTTAAGGTCTCACAGCTTACAGCTGTCTTACAGCTCTAACATTACAAGTTCCAAGATAACTTCTAGTTCTGAGATAATAGGTTCCATGCTGCAAGTTCCCTTCAAGCTTCAACATTTTATGTTTCTTTGCTTCTATGACCAGAACCAGCCTTCTTCGAGTCCATTAGGCTTTCCAATGCGCTATACTGCCTCTCGGACTCCAGTATTTAATGAAGTCGACTCGATGCCTTCATGACCTACCCATTCCAGGTAGGCATACCCCTTTGAATAAATGCATGTTTAAGTCTCACCTTCCCCTAAGACAGAGGGACATAGGAGGCTAGTCAATACAGAAGGCTTCTGTTGCCTGTCATCTGGGTACAAAGCAGTGGGAGAAAATGGCAGAATTGAAAGAAGAAATTATTTGTGCTCTGGAACACGTGAACACCGATGGTTATAAATGTTATAATAAAAAAAGCTGGGCTACCACTAGCATAGCTTTTATAGCTTAACAGTATTTTGACAACAAATGTTCATATTTCATTTGAAATTTATGAAACCTTTGTGCCTGTAATCCCACGAGCAGCCACATGGTAAATGAAAGTAGCAGGCAGTCGAGATTAATAATCGTTTGCTTCATGTTGGAAGAACATTTCCAAGAAGAAGGCTGCCTTTATCTGCTCCCAGTTTAAACATTCCCTGTATTTGAACCGACGAGGACTCTAAGCATCGGCTAGCAAATATTCACAGATGCCTTATTAATTTATGAGAAACTGAAGGGCCCATCCCCTGGTTTAAGTAGGCAATTTAGAAACAGCAAAGAGAGGATGTGAGAGAGAGACATGGGGAAATATCACCATGACAAGTATTCCAAAGGAACGTCGGGTTTAAATCAAGAGCGGAAAGAGTACCCTTATTCGGTACTGAGCAATATTTGATATTCTAATAGAGCCATCTTAGGAGAAAGGCAATCTGTCTGCATAAGAATTTGACCATATGCTTCCATAAACCTGTGGTCTGAGAGGCCATGTCAGTAATTTCCAGGAATGACATGTGCAAGCAGGATGCCCACTCTTGTTAGTGCAAATAAATGAGTTGGATTTATGGTATCCTAAAGTTCAAGAAATACACCACTCAGGCTGCTTCCAATGGCAAAAAAGAATTTATGATTTTTAACTGAATTTTGACTTCTTATGGAGAGGTAATATGATGAAATGAAGATGGGCCTGTTTTCTAAAAATTGTCCATGGAAGTTTCTCCCTTAGCAAAATACAGTGCACTTTTTTTTTTTAAGGTGGGAAGAGAGGTAGGGAAGTAGTGGAGAAAAGATAAATTCTCTTGAAAAGAAAGTGGTCTCTAACCTATGCTGGAAATGATTTGCACAAATCCTAAAGGACAGATCCACCTTCTGTAGAAAAGGACATATTCTACAGAGGTCTCCAAATTAGACATTGCATCGATGATTTCCTCACTTCTGGTTAGTGGATCAATGTGGCACAGAGTAGTGGAAAGAGCAGTAGACTTCAGGTAAAAAGGGGTGGGCTCGAATCCCACCTCTACCACACACAGACTGTCTATGCAACCTTGGGCAAGCTACTATTTACTCAGAGCCTCAGTTTCATCCTTTATACAATGAGGACCACACCAACTCTCTCCCCTTCTCTCCATTTATGTGGCTACCACTCTAGTTCAGAACCTCATTATATCTTGCCTGGACTATTCATTGTAAGAGTCTTCTGTTCGGCACTTTCTGCTTCCAGTCTGCACACCCCCCACCCCATCCATCTTCCAAATTGATATTCCTAGGACACTGATTTGATCATGTCACTCTCTGGATTAAAAAGCTCCAGTGGCTTCCTTCTGCTTGTAGGTTAAAATTAAAACTCCTTTCTTTGGTATTTTAAGTGACTGGTAATCAGGCTTCACCCTCCCTTTCCAGATATAAAATGCCACTTGCCTTCACACGCTCTATGGTCCCCCCAAACTATTTGGCAGAAAAAGAGGCTTCTCTTTGCCCTCCGTGAGCTCCAGCTCATATAGTTCAGACATCCCTGATTTTTTCATTGTCTTTCAATATCTGCTCTGGAATGCAATGGTCAAAATAAAAGAAAATTTGGCTCCAAAATGTTTTAGTACTAGTCTCCCACAAGTCAAGAAAATTTAGTCTATGAAGTCCCAGGGCCTGGGTTCTTCCTTTCATGAGGAATTGGCCCATTCCAATCCAGTAAGCCCTCCCTGAAAGAGATGTGAATAAGAGGAAGGCAAGTAATTATTTGATGTATGTGGTCATTAGCACTTTGTACCCAGCTTTGACATTAAACTTCTAGACAGATAAGTTTTAGTAACCAATAAATTACACAATTTGAAAGCATGCATTATATATGTGTATATATATATATACACACACACACACATATATATAATGATATTTTTTGTTTCTCATATCACCATAGTATTCCATGTATCTCTCCCCCTCCCACAGAGCTATTCAATATGAATAGCATTTTTTTGGAGAGGAAAAAGGGGTGGGGGGAGGCAGCATAACTGATCAATACATTGAAAAAGTCTGAAAATGTGTGCAATATCTAACATTTGGATCTCCCGCTTCCATAAATCTTTAGTTCTTAAATTCATTTTTTGTGCCCTTTAACAAAAATGATTTTTCTATTCTCTTCATTATTCATCTTCTCTTTCTAACTGATCTAGACCAGGGATGGGAAATCTATGGCCTACAGAACACATGCGGCCCACTAGGTCCTCAAGTGCAGCCCTTTGACATATATTTCATTTAAATGATGACCATGTGCAGGGGCTTCTACAATACAATCTTACGCCCCCTCATCATTTCACAGAGATGACTTTGGGCACTCAAATGCTATGAAAGTAGAGCCCAAACTCTGTTAGTAGAGCTGGAAAATCTTCTACTAATAGAGTAATTATGAGGGCTCTGGTCTTAGATAATAGATATGGAAGATTAGATAATAATCCAGGGACCAATGTACTCAATGCTAATCACAAAAGGCTGGCCAGTAGGAGCTGTGAGGTAAAGAGAGAAAGTGCAATCTGAAGTCATAAGTCCTTGGCTGAAATTCTGCATCTGCTACTTCCTAATCATGTGACCTTGGGTAATTCACAAGCTCTTTCGGGTACAAGTTTTCCGACCTGTGAAATGAAGGCATAGTTGGATTAGATAAAGTTCCCTTTCCACTCTAAATCTATGACCTAATGATTTTCCTAAGGTTAGGGAAAGCTGGGGTTTGGCATCAGTGGAGGGAGCACCCACATCAGTGAAATTATAGATCTTTTAAAAATCTGAAATATTGTATATAGACCAGAGGAAATCATTTACTTTTGCTTTTATGATCTTCTAAAGTAATGAAGAATTGGATTCAGGGCTCTCCTCACTTCCCAAAGAAGTCATTAATACATTTTATGAAGCCAATATCCATTAGAGGACATTTATTGAATATCTATCTTCTCTAAGAGTTATCAAAGAGAGTCTAGAAATGGCCTAGCACATATAGATTGCAGCATGGTTTTTATAAACAGATACTGCCTACGGAGACCTCAATACGGAGCTTTATTCCACCTATGATATTTGAAAATGTCTAATTATCGACACACCTTGGAAACACACAAAGTAGAGCTCTCCGGGATGGAATGATGGGTGCACTTGAAGTGGAAGCACACGCAATACATTCTCCTTTAAGGCTGATACAAAACAAATTGACAGTATTTTAAATAATTCATGGATTTAATGGTAGAAACTTATTCATACACGAATCCAGGCTAGGATGGTAAAATGCTGTAACTAATGGGAGGCAGAGGAACATTCCGTGCATTTTTTCTAGATTTGTGTACTTTTACACTTTGACATAGAACTTCTCTCTCCTCACCGCCTCTATAAGAAGCATGGATCAAAAAAAAAAAAAAACCAGTGGCTTCTCAATGTCTAATGAACTGGACATTCAAGGCCTCCCATTATCTGGCTCTAACCTTTATTTTCAGCCTTGTTTTTCATACTATCTCCCATGTTATCTATGCCCCGGCCACTATGAAATACTTACTACTCCCCTGTACATATGCTATACCTTCCTATTTGCTCAATATAATCTCTATGCAAGGAAAAATCCTTTAAACCTGTCTCATTTCTGCCTCTTGATTCCAGCTTATCCTTCAGGGTTCAATACAATAACCAACCTCCTCTCTGAAGCCTCCTCTACCATTAACTTGTGAACTCTGTGAGGACAGAAACTGTCTTTCGCCTTTTTGTATCCACAGAACTTGGTACAGTGCCTGGCAGATAGTAGGTGCTTAATAAAAGTTTATTGACTGACTGACTCTACCCTCACTTCAACTAGAAGTGTGTTTGATCTATTCTGAGCTCACTGACCCCACTATTCCTCATATATATCTCAGCAAGATAATTGGAAAAAAAGATACCTCAAACCATTGCAGCTTGCGGGTAATCTAATTCCTTCTTCTCCGATTATATACTCTCCATGCAACTTTTTGTTATTATTCTGAGTTTTATAAGTAGACTTTCTTCTCAGGAAGACAATATCACTCACAGAAATGGTTTTCTGGTGAGTGGATTAAACCCTTTCACTGCTCCATCCTGGGCTTAACTATACAATCTGGTGCCAATCTTTCCAGTCTTCCTCCACATTACTCACCTTCTGATTGTCTAGCCTGCTCAGAAAACTTCAGTGGTACCTCAGCCTGACTGTGAAGGTCCTTGCAAATCTTGATAGTATCTTGCCAGTATCTTGTCAGTCATATGTCATACCAATCCAACTTTAGAAATTCTAGCTTCCCACCAAATGGGACTACTGGTGATTCACCAAACTAGAGCTGCTATCTTTTCCCTTTGCACATTTATACAAGTTAGCCCCCCTTCCTGGAATTCAGCTCATCCTTACCTTTATTTTCACCTCTCTTTCAAGGTTTAGGCCAGCTTTCACTTCCTCTGCAAAGTTTCCTTTAATACCTTAATTGTTGTTACTCTCTCTTCCTTAATTTACCTTATGCTTACTTTTTATCCATATGCATGTTGCTTTTCCACACAGGAAAATGTTAGCTCATTGACGGCAGTAGTTATTTTTTTAATGTCCAGTGCTTAACAGAGTGTCTTACACATATCAGAAATGTAATAAATGTTTGTTGACTTCAATTATTAATTGTTCTCTATACTTAACATTCTATCTCTTACCTCTTTATACTCATAGAAACTGTTTGATGGATTAGCAAATGAGTAAATGAAATCATCATATATTAAGAATTAGGCCTAAACTTCTAAGTCACTTCCAGGCCATCTCTTCACCTATTCTTGAACTGTCTCTACCCTGCCAGAAACTTGGATTATAACCATGGGTCTTCTACCTTTGAGAGGTAGGCAGGGTCTAGGCCTCTAAGACACTTCCCAGTTATCTGCTCACCGTACTCTTCTCTACCACTTCCTAGCATCCTTTGATGTACTGTCTTTTTCCTTAGAACATAAGTTCTTTGAGAACAGGGGCTGTCTGGTGTTCTTGTATTTGTATCTCCAACACATAGGACAAGGCCATGATAACACGTGCTTAATAAATGTTCTATCTATCTATCATCTATCTATCCCTCTATATATCATCTATTTACCCATCCATTATCTATCCATCCCTCTACCAAACTATCCATCCATCCATTTATTTATCATCTATTCATGCCTCTATCTATTCATATCTATCATCTATCTATCTATCCTTTTGTCATCCATCTAACATTCTATCATTCATTTATCTCTCTATCATCTACTTGTCCATCACTCTATTTATCCATCCATCCATCAGTCTATCCCTCTATCTACCCATCCATTATCTATCTGTTCATCCATCCATTTATCTATCATCTACCTATCCCATTATCAACTATATATCCATCTAAACTTGGCTAAGTTATTTAACCTCTCTGGGACTCAGTTTCCTCATCTGCATAATGAGGCAGTTGGACTATACAACCCCTAAGCTCTCTTTCAGCTTTAAATCATTGGTCCTGTGAGAAGTTTGATAGACTAATAAGAAGTTACATGAACTTGCAGTCATTGTTATCTCTGAGATGCAGTTTCCTCACCTATAAAATGGGAATGTTAAAACATCCACTACTTACTTCATAGAGATGGAGGGAAGAACGAGTTCTGTCAATTGTAATATATCACAGAATCCAAGCTAATACACATGAGGTTGTATTCAGCAATAGACGTGGCTCATAGAGGGTGGGGAGCTGAGCTACAAATAACCAAGTCTCTTAGCAAATACACTTAGTGTGCTTTTTCTCTTTTCATTACCCAGCCTCATAAAGTATAAGCCTTCAAATTCCAATAACATAAAAACCACAAGGAAGAGTTACAATTAAGACAACCTGCAAACCTACATCATAAAACTGAATCTGTCTCCGAATGATTGTTCACTTAACCATGATAAATATTTAGAAGAGCTCAATTGAACAATACTTAAATAAATATGACAGTAGCTGAAAATGAGGGAAGACTTTTAACTTTGATTTCTACTCTTTGGATGCCTATAATGCTTTAATATTAAACATGATTTAATAAAATGTGGACACTTTGGTTTTAGACTAGAAAGTGATTGTGCCACACAGTTGCAGACCATATTGAAAATGTATTCATATCATATTTCAAGCATTTTCTTAAAAGCAACTTATATTGATCATTATGTGGGGAAAAAGAAAAGAAAAATGTGTGATGAAATGTTAATTAAACTATACTAATTTGGTTTGTTATCCACTACACCCACATAAATCATAGGCATTTCTATATATTACCAACAAAGCCCAACAGTAAGAGATAGAAAGAGATATTCTATTTAAACTTACTGTAGACATTATAAAATATTTAGGAGTCTACTTCCCGAAACAAACCCAGGAACTCCATGAACACAATTACAAAACACTTTTCACACAAATAAAATCAGATCTAAATAACTGGAAAAACAGCAGTTACTCATGGGTAGACCAAGCAAATATAATAAAAATGACAATTCTACCTAAGCTAATTTACTTATTGAGTGCCATACCAAACTACCAAAAATTATTTTACAGAGTTAGAAAAAATAATAACAAGATTCATTTGGAAGAACAAAAGGT
The DNA here is from genome assembly GCF_900497805.2 of Vombatus ursinus. NCBI lineage: Eukaryota > Metazoa > Chordata > Mammalia > Diprotodontia > Vombatidae > Vombatus > Vombatus ursinus. The sequence goes on from NW_020954556.1 coordinate 61,929,798, forward strand.
CCAGAATATCAAGAGAACTAATGAAAAGAAATGCAGGGGAAGGTGGCCTAGCCATTCCAGATCTTAAATTGTATTATAAAGCAGCAATCATCAAAACTGCTTGGTACTGGCTAAGAAATAGAGTGGTGGATCAGTGGAATAGGTTAAGTATGCAAGACACAGTATTCAATGACTATAGTAATATATTATTTGATAAACCCAAAGACCCCAGCTTCTGGGATAAGAACCTACTCTTTGAAAAAAACTGCTGGGAAAACTGGAAAAGAGTATGGCAGAAACTAGGCATAGACCAAAATCTCACACCATATATCAAAATAAAGTCACAATGGGTACATGATTTAGATATAAGGCTGATACTATAAGCAGACTGAGAGAGCAAGGAATAGTTTACCTGTCAGATCTATGGAGAACAGAAGAATTCATGACCAAACAGGAGATGGAGAACATTACGAAAAGCAAAATAGATGACTTTGATTACATTAAATTGAAAAGTTTTTGCACAAACAAAGTCAATGCAACAAAGATTAGAAGGAAGCTAGAAAATTGGGGAAAGAATTTTTACAACCAGTCTCTCTGATAAGGGCCTCATTTCTAAAATATATAGAGAATTAAGTCAAATATATAAGAATACAAGCCATTTCCCAATTGATAAATGGTCAAAGGATATGAACAGACAGTTCTCAGATGAAGAAATTAAAGCCATCTATAGTCATATGAAAAAATGCTCTAAATCACTATTGATTAGAGAAATACAAATCAAAATAACTCTGAGGTACCACATCACACCTATCAGAATGGCCAACATGACAAAACAGGAAAATGATAAATGTTGGAGAAGATGTGGGAAAATTGGAACACTAATGCATTGTTGGTGGAGTTGTGAAATGATCCAACCATTTTGGAGAGCAATTTGGAACTATGCCCAAAGGGCTATAAAAATGTGCATACCTTTGACCCAGCAATAGCACTTCTAGGGCTATATCCCAAAGAGATCACACAAATGGGAAAAGGACCTACATGTACAAAAATATTCATAGCAACTCTTTTTGTGGTGGCAAAGAATTGGAAATTGGGAGGATGCCCATCAATTGGGGAGTGGCTGGGCAAGTTGTGGTATACGAATGTGATGGAATACAATTGTGCTATAAGAAATGATGAACAGGCTGACTTCAGAAAAACCTGGAAAGACTTGTATGGTCTGATGCTGAGTGAAGTGAGCAGAACCAAGAGAACATTGTACACAATAACAGCCACATTGTGTGATGACTAATATTGATAAACTTAACCCTTCCTGGCAATACAAGGATCTAAGACATCTCCAGAGGCCTTGTGATGGAAAATGCTATCCACACCCAAAGAAAGAACTAGGGAAGCCGAACTATTATTTTTTTTCTCTTCTGTTGAGTTTTGTTTCCTCTTTCTGATGGTTCCTCCTATCGGTTTTAATTTCCACGTACAACATCACTAATGTGAAAATATGTTTAATATGAATGTAAATGTATAGCCTATATCAGATTGTGCGCCATCCTGAAGAGGGTAGTGGGAAGGAAGGGGGAGAAAAATTTTAAACTCAAAAGCATATGGAAGTGATTATTGATAAATCAAAATAAATTAATAAAAAAAGAATAATCATACTTGGCAATGAAAAAGAAACAAGAAAAATGTACCTCCCTTCTTTCTTTGCAAAAGGGAGGCGAGAACACCATGGGTTTAGAACATTATATATGCTTCTATTCTTTATTGAAAAAAAAAATTCCCAAGGTCCTTTTCCCACTTATTATCTTGCCACACCTTCCTCATCCTACAGTTGTATTGTTTGTTTTACTTTATTTTTAATCTAAGGGTCATCTTTAACATTTATACCCATTATATTTCATCTTATTAGATTCAATATCACTATATTAGTCCATTAATACATTAGGATAGTACAGAAGAACAATAAGTTGTATAAGAGGAAAAGAAGTTCCATTACATTTTGAAAACTATGTAGTGCTGTGAATGATTTCAGGATGTTCCCTACTGTAAAAATCTTTAATATCAATATTTTCATGGTGATAGTATATGACTTTTCATTATGGAGCAGTATGGGTTCAGAAAAATCACAATGGCCCAAGTGACCCAAATGAAAAGAAATTTAGTCAGTGTAAATAAAGTAGGTTGCAATGTATTACTGATGAACATTAGCATGCCAGAAGTGATAAAACATACATCATCCAGGATATGCAAGATTAGAAAACAAGGTCAGTCACATATCAGGAGGGATGGGTAACAGATGGCTGAAATATTTTACTGGTAGCCATGAAATGCTGAAAGAACCAGAGAGGGGTCTCTAATACATTGGGTTAATCCTCTATTGAGGGACAAAAAATGGACAAGAATTGGGGTACGATGAGAACGTATGGAGGGGGCACCAATGCTAATGAAATCACAGATTCATTGAAGTAACCAAGTATTTAGGACTTCTGTATTAATTACAGAACCAGCAAATTATTGTGACTAACTACTCTTCTACACCTATTAGACACAGCAACATACTGGGTTTCTGAATGATATCTGGAATGGAGAACTACTGAAACTAGATTATTTTGGTCAGCTTCTTATATGATAATTTTTGTACCTATGGAATAGGTGACCAAAGATGGTGCATGGAAGTAGAAATTAATTTGAAATCATAAATATGTTCTGTATTGCCAGCTATAGTATATGTATCTTCACATCACACTGAGTTCCCTGGCTCTGAGTTCTCTGTGAGCCCCTTGAGCACAAGGCTTGTCTTTTGCCTCTTTTTTTTTTATCCCCAGCACTTAGCACAGTGTCTGACACATACCTGGTACCTAATAAAGGCTTATTACTTAACTGTCCCCAAGTTAATAGAATGTACCAAAAGATGGTAAGTTCACTGAATGTATAAGATCCAGTGTGTAGACTGGAGAATGTAAAAGAAAGATCACTAGACTCAGAATTAGCAGATCTGAGTACAAATCACAGGTCTGCTAGCTTCTAGCCATGTGGCACCGGTCAACTAACTTTGCTTTTAGGCAACTCAATTTCCAAACTGTGTAAAAGAGAGATGATAAGAGCAGTACTATCTCTCTGATAGGACAGTGATGAGGAAAGTTCTTCATAAAAGTGGATGAGTAACAGCAATAAAATTTGTTTTTCTCATCTTCCTTCTCACCAGCAATCGTTTATTAAGTGAATACTATATAAGAAGCTTTGGGTTTCATACAAAGATGATGAAGGATACAAAGGTGATGAAAATACAGTCCCCATCTTCAAGGCAGTTAAAACACAAGAGTGTTATTTCATATATATACATATATATATATATATATATATATACACACACACACACACAGAGAATTGCACACATACACATACATGCCTATATGTACACACACAGATATATGTATATGTATACACACATATAAATATTATACACCCATACATATGTACATACACATTTAGTTACAACTATGTCATGGTACTTTGATGGCTTGATGGGGAAAATCCCTCTAACAGAGTAAATCATAGTTTATCAATGTCCATTCAGCATGACTCATAAATCTCCTACGTGGAATCCATCTGACCTGCTGGAGGTCTTTTGCTAGATCCTAAAATATTACAAAGGCTCCTGTATAGCTTGTGGGATGTCCATCTGTTATCTCTTTATCTTGATAAGTGATTACACACAAACACACACACTGGCCATGTGTTAGTTGATAATAACTATAAAGTAAAATGGTATATATGAAGAATATAAGAATTTTCTAGCAGGCTTCCATTGTAAAAAAATCTATAACTGTAAAGAAGGCACAGGAAAAAAATCCTCATTCCTAGGTAAGGAGGAGGAAGGAGATCCTCTTAAAGCACTTGCAAGATTTTCACAGAATGCCCAAGAACACATTTCCCTTAAGTATCCAAAATGAGCCTACATTCAAGTACTCATTTGGGCATGCAGACAACCCTGGGATCTCAACTGTACCAATGGCATGTGAGTTATGTCAAGTCCCATCACTCTGGAGAATATGTGGATATAAGCCTAGCAACAGTCTGTAGTAGCTGTCATACAAATTCTACCTTAGCTAGAGAAAGTTAGGAGAGAGTCATTACCAAAATTGATTTTTTTTTCAGCCAGAAGTTGAGAAATCACTTCCTTTGGCATTACTTGAATGATATCTGTATATAGAGAGGGAGGATCCACACTGACAAAAGTACTGATCCTTGAAAGTTTCAAATGTTAAGATTTTACATTCCACAATTTAGGAGAACATAACCCCCAAATCTACTGCTATATGAAATACTACATCATTGTTAAGCTGCCAGGTGGCATAGTCATTGCACTTGGATTCAAGAAGACTTGAACAGGAATCCTGCCTCAGACACTTCCTAGCTATGTAACTCTGAGCAATTCATCAAGCCTCTCTTAGTCTCAGTTTCCTCATCTGTAAAATGGAGATAATAATTACACTTCCCTTACAGGGCTGTTGTAAGGATCAGAAGAGACAACATACATAAAGCTCTTTACAAACCTTTCCTTAAGCAATATAAAAATTCTAGCTTATGTTTACTTTACAGAATACAGTTTGTATATTAGGGAATACATATGTATATATATATAATATATATATATTAGGGAATATACATATATTATAGGGAATAATATATAATAATACATAATATATAATACAGGGAATATATATACAATAGGGAATAATAGATATAACAATATATTATATATAATATATATTATAGGGAATATATGTATTAGGGAATATATATGTATGTATGTATGTGTGTATATGTGTGTGTGTTATATATATATATATATATATATATATATATATACACACACGCACACACATACATATACATATGTGTGTGGGTATATCTTGTTGGAATTAACCAAGTCTCTAACATAATGTAAGACCAAGATCTCAGAAGAACCACAAACAGATAACCCAGCTGATAACATGGATGAATACTGGGTGTGAGTATGCTGTGGTATGTTACTAATAAGGTCCTGTACATGAGAAGTTGAATAAACAAGGGTATGTAAGAAAGAGAAAAAAGGTGGGTCAGTCATGCGGTGAGAATATAAGACATCACATAGAAAGTCATTCCTACTAATAACAGCCATCATTGATAGAACTAACTATTATTAATAGTAATGACTTTCTACTACTATATAAATACCTAGAAGATGTTAGGAAAACTAGGGGAAGGCCTTTAATATGTTGGGTAGATTCTTCATGGAGGATTCATGGAAAGGCACAGGTAAGGAGATGGGGTAGAAGGAATACACTGGTGGAGGGAGGAGGCCACATCAATGAGTGAACAAACCCATCTAAACACCTTGGTTAGCCAGGACTCACAAAGAACTGACATGAAGACAACTAACAGAGCACATGCCCAGTGGTTTTCTTTCCTGCTCATGACAGCATCTCTTATGAGGACATTTTCACATTTTGTTTTGCTCAAGTTCATTTGTTGGCAAACGCATCTCAGTTCTTTGAGGAGCTAATTTGAATCATGATTCACCTGAGCAAATGGATTGCACAGGGGCAATGACCAGCCTGGAGTATAGACTATTGTTTCAAGGGCCTGCAGATGAATTCCTTCTCTTTAGTGATGCTTCAGTTGTTGGGATGGGCAAGAGTCCAGGGGCCTTAAGGCATGAAACCAATATGGGGATTATGAGAAATTTGAGACAGCAGCAAACAGGTTAGGCTGAGGAGGAAATTGGCACCTAATGGGACACCCTATGGCTGCAGTTGCCACCTTCTATACACTTACAAGACAAACTGTCAGCCTTGGACATAGGGATTCCCCTGAATTCTAAACTCTCTGACTTAAGACTACCAGAGTTCTGTATTTAGCACTGACCCTTACAAGTACTAAATACAGAATGTGTGACAAAAACGCAAGAAAGAAAAGAACATGTGTTTTGTTTTGTTTTTCAAATCATTCCACTTTTCAGCTGAGATATAGGAAAGATAGCAATAATAATAATAATAATAATAATAATAATAATAGATTATGATAATAACAACAATAATAATTGATCTTTTCAATCTGGTTTAAAATGCACTAGATAGACTCTATCTGATTTGATCCTCATGATAGACCTGTGAGGTAGGTAGTAAGACTGACTGTCATTCTCTTTTCAAAAGGCCACATGGTCATATACTCTAGAAGTGAAAGAACCTGGATTTCAATTTTGGTTTTATGTTTCTGAATCAATGATAGCTGACATTTTTTACAGTGTTTTGAGGTTTGCGAAGTGTTTCACAGACATTATCTCATTTAATCCAATAAAATAATGTCATAAATTCAGTACAACAGGTGTTATTATTCTCATTTTACAGGGGAGAAATAAGCCAAGCCTCAAAGAGGTGAATTGGTTTGTCTATGATCACATAAAGAATAAGTTGGAGGTAAATATTTAGACCCAGATGCTTCCTACTATACCACAATGCCACTCTAACCAAATACTTTACCAAGAATTGAAAAAAAACCTCTGAGACCAAACTGAAATGGATCAATGCTGCCGGTGTAATGGAAGGAGCTCTGGATGTGACGCCATCATTTGAATCCTCAGTCAGTTGCTTATTACTTGTATGACTATGAATAGTTTTGTTTCACACCAATGGTCTAAAAGTCTCTTAGGTCTCATGTGGTTGAAACAAATGATTTCTAAGGTACTTTCTACATATACGGACTCTTATCTTATGATCCCAAGGCTGGGTTTTGAGTTTTGAGAATTTGATCATCTATAACTCAATTTAAAACAACAACAAGAAAAACATGTAGTAAATGTATCTTACATGTAAAGAACTTGTTTTTCAGCACTGGGGAATATGAAGGTGAAAAATGGTATCTTCCATTTTTAGGATGAGTTTGAAATAGAACAACGGGAAATTTCTGGGATTGAGGCACAGATCCATAGGTTAGAATGTGGTAACGGCATGGGACATAAACATTCTTGATCTTTCCATAGACCTTTGTGGTTTCAAAGTGCTATATGCTATGTTAAAATATGTTAGAAGGTGAGAAGTGCATTGGACAGGTCAAATAGAGGGGATTAATAGATTAAATAAGGGAAAGATAAGTTTCTGGTTGGAAAGAACAGAGAAGTCTTCCTAGAGGAAGTTTAAATTCTTTTGCTTGAAATTCAAGGCTTGTTCTTACCTGGCACCATTCTGTCTTTCCAGAATTATTTCACATGACTCCATTCCAAGCAGAAGTAGACTGCTTTTTGTCCCTGAACATGCCCTATACTCTCCTTCCTCCATACCTTTGCTTGTACTATTCCCTGTGACTGGCATAGCTTCACTCTTCCTCTTAGTCTGTTGAATTTCAACTAAGCCTTTAAATCCTGATTCAAATGTTATCTTTTCGAAGAAACATTTTTTAATTACCCAATTGTCAAGGGGGAACCCCTTATGAACAAATCCTCAATGCAAGTATTAAGTAATATATTTGTAACACAAATATCTATATTGATATAATCTTCTTAGACTGTGAATTGTTTGGGGGCAGAGACTGTGTTTTATCTGAAAATGGAAGCCCTTCTGGTGCCCAGAATAATGCTCTGCACAAAACAGGCATCTGACAACCATTTGATGAATTGATTTGAAGTGAAGGGAGAAGGCAGCATCTAAGCTGAGCCTCACAGGGAGGATGATACTAGGACAAGATAGCAACAGGTGGAAAAGCCTCCCCAAGTACTGTCAACGCAGGAAAAAGATTCCTATATTGTCACCATCATTTTATCAATATTTTTCAAAGGCAAAGATACATGTGAAAGTAACTCCTATTTCTATAGCACCCTCAGGTTTACAAAACACTTTCCCAATAACACCTTTATAATATTAGCACCATTTTACAGATGAGTAAACTGAGCCTCAGAGAGGTTAAGAGACTAGTCCAATGCCACACATCAGGTAAGATTTAAGTCCTGTGTCCTGGTTTCAAGTGCAGAACTTGTTCCATGACAACATACTACACTGCCTTTATAAAAAAAAAAGTGGTATCATTATTATTGAAATTCCTCACCCCCAAACCACCTTGGCAGCTTCCAGTACAGCTCTCACAGAAGTTCGCCTTTCTCTTCAGAGCTGTTATTTAATCTTGTTTAAAAGCATGTCTTTGCAAAATACCCACTTTGCATTAAGTAAAGGAGCCAGATACTCAGGCCCCCTTTTAGGGGGCGAAATAGGAAGCATTATCTTTCCTTTCAGACTTCAGATGAGTTGATGACATATTCAGTACAGGTGAAAAGCTCACCTTGAGGAGGAATATACTTTATTAAAGAGCAGCACTAATGATATATATGGAAATATATTTCTTCTTACAAGTCAGAAGTGACGACAGATTGAAAGGTCCTTTAATAATTTAACTCCACAGATCTTATTCCATGACAGAGGAGTGGCCTTGGGGTCTCATCCCAGTTTTTGAACATTAAGTGACTGTATAACAGCCTGATAGTTTTCTTTTCTTAAGAGTTAAAGTGCTCTTCTGATTATTCTAAGCTGGGGTGGGTGGGATCTGCTGCCTCTGCAGTCTCCAGTTTTTGCCTGCAGGTCAAGAAGAACCTCCAGAGGAAGGACAGGCACAACGGAGGCAATGTAGGCTTTCAGAGTAGTACAGACCGAAGAGCACAGGAATCTGTGAAGTATAGAGTGTCAGGGCAGGAAAGGACCTGGGAGGTCGTCTCTCTCAACTCTCACATTTGATTAAGGAAGAAGCCAAGTCCCAGAGGGGGAATGATGGACCCCAAAAAGGCAGGGAGTGGAAAATTCTATTCTAACAGTCAGATTGCCCCATGCATATTGCTCTTTCCTCGGCACAATGACCACTCTTTTTCAATAAAACAGCATTTTCAAATATACATGCCAGGATTTTGTTTTGCTTTTTAATAATCATATTTAGGGAAAAAATGTCAACTGGCTTGAAGAAACTAAGTTTAATATCTCCAAGAGTCTTTTCTCTCTGAAGTAGCATCTTGCCTTTCCAACAGTCAAATTCTTTGCTTCTGTGACATAAACAGAATAACAAACTGCACAATGTCAAAAGATCCTATTGTATCATCAACAAATTTAGATTTAAGAAAGTTACATACAGAAGATGGAGACAAGGACAAACAATGGAGAAAACATAAAAAAGGATAGCATAGTCACATAAAATAGTGTAAGGAGATCTAAAACTCAGAATAGAGCTCAACAGTGAACGCTAATGTCAATAAAAGGGTCTTTGTTTAATGGGTTGGATTAAAAAACAAAACAAAACAAAACAAACAATATTAGATTGTTGCTCCAGGTGGGTGCAGTAATGATAAGGGATGACAGCAAGAAGTCTGAACAACTTAATTCCCATGGTGTTCTTGCATTTTCTGCCAAGGAGAGTAACACCTGAGTTCATAAGGATAGAAGAAAAATGGTTACAATGTAGTTGATACCCAGGGTAAGTAGGGAGATAACAAAATATCAACCTTCATGAACACAACTCATCATGCTCAGACTGAGGGTATTGAAAAAATTGGCTGAAGAGAATGGTGAGCCATTGACAGTGATCTTTGAAAAATTACGAAGAAGGAAAGAGGTGATGTAGAGTTGGAGAAGAGTAAATGGCCTGATTTTCAAAACAGGCAAGAGAGTGGAGGGTACAAATGATAGACCATAGAGCTTGTCTTTTATTACAGGCAAAGTTCTAGAATATACTACCAGTTGCTTATTGAACATGGGGAAAGGATACTGTGACCACAAAGAGTCATGCTGGCTTCATCAAGAGTGGGATATGCCAGATTAACATAATTTCCTTTCTTCACAGGTTTACTAAACTGGTAGATCAGAGGAATAATGATACAGTGAACCTAGGTTTTAGCATAGCATGTGACAAAGTCTTGCATGTTATTTTGAGTAGTTTGTAGTTGGGCAGATTCACAACTGGCTGAATAGTCAGAATTAAAGTGTAGACATTCATGATTCAATGCATGATCCTGTACTAGTTCATATTTTTATTGATGACCTGTGTAAAGACATAGAAGGCATAATTATTAAGACTGTGATGACACAAAGTTAGAAGAGACAGTGAAGACATTGTATAACTGAATACTGAACTGAATTTAATGAAATGAAATTTATTAGGGATAAATATAAAGTTTTACATCTGGGTTCAAAAAATCAAATGTATAAGATAAGATGCGGGAGGCATGTCTAGGGAAGTTTCTTTGAAAAGGAGCCAGGGGTTTTTAGTAGACTTCAAACTCCACTAAATACAACAATAAGATATGACAACAATATGTATGTATATATGTATATGTGTGTGTGTGTATATATATACATTATATATATATGAATAGATGCATAGATATATGTATGTAAAAAGTGTAAGGAGGTCTAAAACTCAGAATAGATTCAGAATATATATGTATTATTGATGTGTATGTAAGTATATATAATTATATAGAGGGAGGCATTAAAAGCACAGTGCTAGAGAGATGAGAAATGCTATTGTACTCTGACTTGACTTATATGAAGTAGTAGTAGTTGTAGTAATAATAATAATAAAAATAATAAAATAATAAAATAATAGCTAACATTTATATAGCACTGAATATGTGCCAGGCATTGTGCCAAGCACCTTGAAAATATTATCTCATTTGATCCTTACAACAACCCTGGGAGGTAGGTGCTATTATTATCACAATTTTAGAAATGAGGAAACTGAGGCAAACAGAGGTTAAATGACTTGCCCAGAGTCACATAGTTAGTAAATGTTTGAGGACAGATTTGAATTCAGGTCTTCCTACTCCAGGCCTAGAACTCTATCCACTGAGCCACCTAGTTGCCCCAAGTATTGAAGTATTTAGTATTATATTTAGTTCTGGGCACTAAATTTTAGAAAGCACAGTGGTAAATTGGACAATTTTCAAAGAGAGATGACTAGAATGATGAAGGGACTCAGTATCTTTCATAGGAAGGAAATAAAATCTGAAGAAGGGAAAACTTTAGGGAAGAGGGTGATACATGAGGGCTGTTTTTAAATATCTGAAGGACTGTCAAGTATAAAATAAATTAAACTTGTGTTATTTGCCTCCAAAGGACAGAGCTAGAAGCAATGCAAATATGTTACAAAACCAACATATTTAGACTCTGTGTAAGGGCAAAAAAGCATTAATGATTGGAAATTGACAAGAGTAGAATGGCTTGCCTTGTGAAGTGGTGAGTTCACCCTCACTAAAACTTCTAAAGCGAAGGTTGGATGGTCCCTTACTCATGTGCAACAGAGGGGGTTCTTGTTCAGGTGCAGGTAGAACCAGATGGCCTCAGAGGTCCCTTTTAACTCTGAAATTTTCTCATTTTATGACAAGCATTTCAAAAAAGTGCAAAGTGCTATGTAACATCTGAAAGAGAAAGTCATTATCCATTGGGGTTGGAAATGGAGATCGGGAAAGGTGTTATGAAAGCAATTTGAAATTAAGCTAAGAAAATGACTGAGATATCCATACCCTTTGACCCAGAGATCCTACTGCTAGGCATCTACCACGAAGAGGAAATTGATAAAAAAAAAAAAAAGGCTCCAAATACACTGAAATATTTGTAACACCAATTTTTTATAGTAGCAAAGAATTGGAAACAAAGTAGATGCACATTAATTGAAGGATAGCTAAAAAAAGTTCATTGTAAGAATTTAATGAAGGTTTATTGTGCAGGAGGAAATTAAGAATGTGAAGAATACAGGGATGCATGAGACAACTCATAAGATGTGAAAAAAGCAGAGCCAGGAAAACAACATACACTAGTACAGCAATGTCAGTAGAATGACAGCAGTAGGAGTAGCAGCAACAAGAAGCACAGAAAGGTGTAATTATAAGGACCGCAAGGAGGAGAGGAGAAAATGTATTTCCCTTTTCTCTTTGCTGAGACACAGGGGCCTATGGCTATGGAAGCTCTGATATACTCTCAGTCAATGTATTGGCTAGTTTTGCTGAATCTTCTCTCTTTCTTTCTGTCTCTCTCTACTTCTGGAAGCTCTCTCATTCTCTATCACCCTCTCATACTTTGTTACAGGGGACAGATCTCTAGACAGAGAAAAGGGAGTGATATATTGAGAAATGGAGGTGATGCAAAAAACACTAGATATCAATTTGTTTTTCAAAGAATGGTTTTGTGGATGAATCAGCAATATTTTAAAGGATTCCCTCTGGTTCTTTTAATATATCACGGATACCATTGTAGCCCTCAGGCTGTCCATCTGCTATCTATCATCATTGCTACATGATTGGTCCACCTCCTTTTCTGCTCATACACGCACATATTCAATGAGTCACTTTGTATAAGAAGAGGATAAAGTCATTTCGACTTAGTACAATCCAATTCAAATCAACAACAGTTGTAAAGATATCTCTCTTCTCCATTTTAACTCAGCCGAAAATAATTTCGTTTAAATCAGTAACCAATGCAGAAGCTAACAGAGTGCTGGATGCTTAAATGTTATTCTCATGTTATTACATGTGCATTTTCAACTTAAAAATCCAAGACTGGTGTCACAAATGATTTACATTGTAACCATATTTCTTGTGGCAAAAAGACAGGTAGAGAAGCTTTCTACTGTTTATTTTCTCTGATAGGAAAGGCCATGCATACATTATCTTTCTTCTGATATGTCCTTTAAGTTCCCCCAGACTCCCTTCATTTAATCAGAGCCAGAAATAATTACCATGAGGTTCTGTGAACATTCATGCCATTAAAAGACCTCCATATGTAACAAGTCAACTGAGGCACATATATAACTACAGTCTTGCCCACAATTTTTATTTTCAAACAGGATTTCAACTGTGATACCTTTTAAATTTTTTAAAAAAGGAATTAATGCTTCTATATATCATTTTATAGTTTAAAAAGCAATTCCCTTACAAAAGCACTGTGAGATGTAATGCAGACATTATTATTCCCATTTGAATAATGACAATAATAATAAGAAGTGGCACCATATATAACACTTGAAAGTTTGCAAAATGTGTTAGTTCATTTGAGTTTCACAAAAATCTTGTGAGGTAGGTACTTATTACAAAATGAAGAAACTGGTTACAAAAGAGAAAATGAAAGCTTAGAGAGGGGACATGACTTAATCAAGGTCATGTAGTCAATGTAAGAGGTAGGATTCAAGTACAGGCCTTTTGGCTCCAAATTCAGTCCTTTTTTTCATGAAACTCTTTGGTTCTTGGTGTCACCTTTTAAGAAAGGTCATTGACAGACTATCATGTGTCAGGAAGATGATGAGAGAAACTGACACCATGACACCCTGGAATCAGTTGAAGGAACTGAGGACATCTATCCTGGAAAAGAGAAGCTTTTGTGGAGGAGGGTGGGTAGGAAGGAAGATCAACATCCCCGTAAGTATTGGAGAACTGATTTTTCTATTTGGCTCCATGGGACAGAATTTTGAGCAATAGGAAGAAATCCCATGAGGAAAATTTTAGCTCCAGGTAATTAATAACTTCCTAATAATTAGAATTGTCCCAAAGTGAACTACATTACCTTGTGAGGTGGCAGGCTCCCTATCCCTAGAAACCTGAATGATCACTTGGTGGTGGTGATGTGAGAGGGAGTTGATTCTTGTTTAGGTACAAATTAGGGTAGATAGCCTTTGAAATCCCTTTCAATCCTTTGGCCTGTGATTTGGAATGACATGACAGGATTTGGTAAAACTGATGATACTTCTAGGTGGATGCATCTTTTCGTTTAAGCTCTACCAATAAATAACAAAAAATTCAAAATGGCTAAAAAATATATTGCTGAGGGAAATCCCTATTCAAGGATCTTTTTTTTCCGTTTTGCTTGCTATTTCTAAATGACCTTATCAATAATATATTCAAGTGATACTCAAATACAGAACAATGCTGCTCCTTTAAGAAAATATTATTTTTCCTGAGGCCCTATCAAGGTAAATTTCATCAGTATTCAAAGAATGAGCAAAGCACTTCAACAATTTATTTCAATAAAAGAAGACTTAGCTGAAAGGAGTATAAATGATGAGAACTTGCTTTAAACTGATTTATTCCCCGCAGCAATGAAAGGAATGTTTCTTCACTCAGCTGTTTAATATGCAAATATGCAGAGCACCCAGCTCCTGACAGCACATCATTAATAAAACCCTGCGCTAAGCAGAGCTCCCGATATTTCATCCTGATGAAAATACATGATGATGATTTTCGACTGGATAATTTCAGGGTGGGAACAATGTGCTCTCCTGGCGAGGAAACTCACAAGCCAGAGTTCAGGCTGTGGCTCTTTAATAAGTGGTCTGCTTGCTACAACAAACAGTTATTGGTTACGGGGGGGAAGCCCTGAAAGATGATAAACAAAGAGTTTAGGGAGACCAATTTAAGTGACAGAGTGTATTTGTGAACCATCAAGGGATAGAAGACCTGAAGCGCAGAGACATCCAATGCCCTGCATATAATCAATTGAATCATGAGTTCATTAAAAAAAAAAAATCACTCCCCCTCTAAAAAACAAACAAAAACACCAAAAATATGGATCAGGAAGAAGCCTTAGCAACCCTCTGGTCTTCCTTTTTATTTTATAGGTGAGGAAACTGAGGTCCAGAGAGAAGGGATTTGCCTAAGGTGGCAGAGAAAGTTAGTGACAGAGTCAGGACTAGAACTTGGGAGAGGCAGGAGGTTTAAGAAAATCACTTGGAGGCTGAGTGGAGAGTGGGTTGGATTGGGGAGATACTGAAGGTAGAGAGAATGAGAAGGCTATGGCAAATAGATAGACATCAGGTGATGAAAACGCCTGCACCAGGGTGGTAGCTGTATAAAGGGGACATACAGCAGAGATATTGTAAAGGTAGAAACGATGAGATTTGGAAACATATATGGAGTGAGTATCAGAAAAGAGCTGAGGATGGCACAAAAGTAGTGGGACTGGGTTACCGGGAGGATGGTGGGGCCCTAGATAGTAATAGGGAAGTCTGGACACATGTAAGATAGCATCATCCACTCCATTGAAAAATTATCTTTCCCATTCTCCTTCTACATATCTCTACCTTTTCACACCTCTCCATCCTTCAAATTCTAACTCAAATGCAACCCTTCTTCGTGAAGTTATTGCATAGTCACAAATAATCTTTCCTAAGGTCTTGCAAAACATGATATACCACTCTTTAAGTTTATACCCTATTCTATTCTGCATTATGGTTACTGTACACATCATAGACTCATATTTAGGATAAAGAATGTTAAAGCTAGAAGAAAGTGAAGAAGAAAATGGAATACCAGAGCTGGGAGAGACCTTAGAACACAGATCTGCACAACAGAGAAGGTTCCTGTAGAATGTTAAAATAAAAAAAAATCTTAAACAGCATATACTTCATCTCCCTAATTTAACAAAAAAGTGAGGTCAGAGAAGTGAAATAACCTCCCCAACATCATAGAGTTAGTAAGTGACAGAGCTGATACTTGAACCCAGTACATTCCTGTCTCCTTGTCCAAGTGTTCTTTCCACTATACCATTTGACTGGATTAGATAATGCATTACAGTGCTTTACGATACTAGGAGATATGTTCTCTATAAATATTGTATGTTCTTATTGCTAAAATGTTGACTAGAACATAGTGTATTAAGGCTGATTGCTATTACTTATTTTAGAAAGAAATTTGTTGCAGATACACAAGCAAAGAAATGTGCAGAGTAAGTTTATTTTTGCGCAATTTCTATAAATGTAGAGTTCACGTTGTAATATTCTTCCTTAATTTTTTAACCACATGATCAAAAACTGAATTATCAAAAATGTAATTGTGGTGAAAGGATTAAGGAAGTGGGGGAAAAGGATTAATATAATGAAGAAAAAGTAGGTTGCTAGTGTTTAAAAAATAATGAAAATACATGAAAATAGGCTGAGGGAAATGGCAGAAGCATTAGAGGTCACCTGACTATTACTCTTACTGTTGCTGTTGTTGCCGTCCTTCAGTCATGTCTGACTCTCTGCGACCCCATTTGGGGTTTTCTTGGCAAAGATACCAGAATGGTTTGCCATTTCCTTCTCCAGTTCATTTTTACAGATGATGAAACTGAGGCAAACAGTGACTTGCCCAGGGTCACATAGCTAACTGAGGCCAGATATGAACTCAAGAAGATGAGTCTTCTTGACTCCAGGCCTGGCACTCTATCTACTGTGCCACTTAGCAACCCCTATTACTCTTACTACTACACTACTATCCAACCAAAGAATATGTTGTTAGAAATTGGAAATTTCTAACACAAAATGAAATTTGTAATTTGAGATTGATCTGTTGAATTTTTAGTAACTTTTAGAACAGATCATTTAGCATTGTCAGTCAGTCAAGAAAGCACTAGCTAAAAAAAAAGATGGATGGTGAATGAGTCACTTCTCATTTTACCCCACATTTTCTTTTTTCTTCTCTTTCTCTGTTGCTTGAATTCTTTCTCTAACTGAAAGAAGTAAGGGGAAGATTTAAGGTGGTCATTGAGCAGGTGGTGATATATTTTAACTGATGCATGAGAAATTCACCAAAGGACAACTTTGAGGATGCGTGTCACTGGAAAGAGAGGTAATAAAGGGCTAGTTATCAAGTGAAAATAAGCATCAACAGTTGGACAATTGACTTGATAACTTGAGATACTGAATGAATAAGAGGAAAGCCTCTGGAAATCTGGACTGATCCGTTTAGATGATTTATGGTAAAGGATGAGTAAGAGTCTTTCAGGATGAGAATCATAGAGGACCTGTGATCCACATCAGAGGAAGGAGTGTCCATACAATTGCCATTATAGATCTATCAAAGGATCCAAAAGGGGCCTTATTGTGCCAAAAGGAGGAATGCTGTTAAATTCTGGTACTAAAAATTACCATTTAAAATTAATTGTTTAGGAACATTCAAGGAAGTTTAATTTTTTTTTTCTTTGAATCATCTCCCGGGGGAATCCAAGAAACCAAAAAAGTCTTCGGGGTGAAATTTCTAGGGATGTCCTGAAGGGTTTAGTGAACTTCTTCTATCTAGTACTTTACATGTTTCTGATTTTCTGCGCATGGTAATACACCCTCATAACTCAAATGGGACGAGCCAATTAAACATTTCCCTATAGTCTTTCAAATAGCTGCTCTTGGCATGTTTTTCTCATGGAACAAACCTCAGCGGGAGGATCCGATAGAAATCTTGCACTATTTAAATATAGAATTGGGACATCAAAGAAAGGGTTGTATTGAAATAACATGGATAATTAAGGAAGTGCAGAACAGTAATAACTGATTTACATAAAATGCTAATGAGTCTCTTGACTTGTTTGGCAATTTGCGCCTTAGGCATGGTAACTGTGGCTCCAAATTTATGATCTAATTTTTATTTTAATATTTTCTTTTAGCAAATTGTAACCACACTAATCGGTGTCTGCCCAGTGTCCAAATGCTTTTCCCTCAAACCACTCAAAGCCCTTTTGTGTGCTACACAGGCAGGAGGTGGAATTACAAGCTGGTTTGTTGCAAACCAGGTAGATAAGCCTGTGATAACATTAGTGGCTACCACAGTGGAGTGACTGCAGAAGGCTGGCTCGTGACTGAGGACAGCCATTTCCCTCCGAGCCTCAGTTTCCTCATTTGTCAAATGCTAATTACAATGACTCCAACATACAAAGCACAAAAGTAGAAGAACTGATATTTACACAAGTGACCCAGTATAATGGGAACCCTTGGGTCAAAAGACCCAGATAGAAGCCTGAGGTCTGGGTCCTGGTTCTGAAACTTTTAGCAATTGTTGTTACATCTCTCATCCTGTTTCTTTTCTGTTCAGTAAAATGGATATAATAATAGCTTTAGTCTCTGTCTCACAAGGACTATTGTTAGAAAAGTATTTGATAAATTTGAAAGTGCTATAAAAACATAAGATATTAATAGAGTGCTACAGTGAGGAAAGAACACTATATGTAAATATATACATACATATATATGTGTGTGAATTGATATTATTATTAAGGAGACAAGGACAACTGGGAAGTCTTGGCATGTTGTATAAAAATGATACTATCTCTTATCATTTTTATTGTATTCATGTCCAAGTTAGCAAAGTTCTGTATTCATTTGCCTTCTCTGAGATAGTTTTCTAATTTGTAAAATGGGGATAACACCTGCATAGTATGAGGTATCATAGTACTAGGTAGACAAAGAGGTTTGCAAGGTATTAGAGAAATGTGAGCTATAATCAAGATTCCTGACAAGAGGAATAAGCTATGAAGTCAAAAGAATTCTAGATTTGGAATCAGAATGTGGGTATGGAAACTGGCTCTCTCTTCCTAGCTATATGGCCTTGGGGAAGTCACCTAACCTACCTGTGCCTCAGTTTCCTCATCTGGTCAATGGAGATAAAATCACAGGATTGTTGTAAGGAAAAGAAATTAGATTTTAAATCTTTTAATAGCATGAGTCATTATTATTAATATTGGAATCAGAGGACTAAAGTTTAAATTTCTGCTCTGCTGCTTAATACGTGTATGATATTGGGAAAACCATTTCACTTTTCTGAGGCTCAGATTCCTCTTATAGAAAAAAAAAAGAAGGTTGGATTAGATGATCCTTAAGGTTACTTGCTGCTGCAAATCCTGTGACTGGAAGAGACAGCATGATTTAGTAAAGACAGTGCTGTACTGAAAACCAGCAAGCATGCAGGCGGACTGTGTGAAAGCAGGTAGTTGTCTTAATACCTCCCACTTCCAGCCTCAGTTTTATCATCTAAAAAATGGATATTTCAATACCTATAGCACTTAACCTACAGGGCCGTTGTAAGGAGAAAATGAGATAAAATATATACAGTGCTTTGCAACTCTTAAAGAGCCATATAAACGTCTGTTTTTATCCTATAATCCTGTGATCGATGGCATTTAAAATACCCACTACTATTCTCCATGACCAGGGCTCTCAACTCTGAGAACAAATGTAGTGTGAATAGAAAGAATGCTTCAGTTCTGCTTTCCATTCCCCACGCTCGGGAGGGAGTGAAGTGGGCAGAGCAGCCAACACTGTGGGCATAACTATGGTATGTGATCCCAGGTGCCATTCACTTCTGAGGAGAGAAGCTGTGCTCTGAATTTCTCATTCCCTCAGTCTTCTCCAGCTCTTCCCTCACAGGGCTCCCCCCTCACTGGAATGAGCTCTGGAATGTGGGTATGAACGAGGGCGCTTTGCTGTGAGCCAGCCACCCACCCTTGCTTTCTTCCAGGAGACGTCTGCTGCTGGGTCTCCAACTTCCCTTGTTTACCCCTGAGCCCTCTGAGTGTAATCCATGGCATTCTTAGGCCATTCCGCCTTCACCCTATTGATGGTTCACAGGGAAACTTAAATTTCAAAGTCCTGCTGAGCATGGTAGCAGTGGCCCAGGCTCAACCCTGTGCTTGCCTGCCTGTCTGCACTGCCTTGGAGAGCCCACAAGGTCACAGGGAGGGAGACGGAGACACAAGGCAGAGTAGTGATCAGGATGTATTGCTGTGCTCTTCCTATCTGTCACAAAAGCGATGATTCCATTTTAGTGAAAATCCATTGAACTCAGATCAAGTCAGATGGCTGTTATCATTGGAGACTCAAGAGCTGTCATGCCATAATCGGTACAAATGATGAACGCAGAGATGTGGGGCACGAGGCCACTTAATGGGCTCTACTGAATTTTTGTGTCTCTTTCTAAATTCCTCCAAATTGTTTTACTGAAGTTTCTTTTCAGCTGGTTGGCCAGACTGGGAGTGATCTTCTATCAAGTCATTTAATAGTTTGCATGGTAAAATGTCTCTCTTTTATTGTATTTTCATTCATAGTAGATAGTAAGAATAGAAGCTGTGATAATGGTAGTACTAATAGCTCACATGACTCTTGTACTTTATAAAATACTACCTTCACAAAAATTCAGGAGGAAAGTGCTGTCACTATTATTCTCACTTTAGAGATGAGAAAGCCAAGGCTCTGAGAGTTTAAATGAGTTATCCAGAGAGTCTTTTTATTATTAGTAACTGCTAGTATTATAAGTACTACTATATCTCCTAAAGCTGCCATGTTCATAACACTTTATGGTTTACTTTCCTCAGAGCCACCTCTGAAAAGAGGTCATGCAAAATCAATGTAATGATAAGACAAGCATGGTTATCCCCATTTCACAAATGTGAAAACTGAGATAGAAAAATGGAAGGACACACTGATGGCCACAGAGCTAGAAAGGATCAGAGTAAGAGAGGATATTCAATTGTAGGATTCTCAACTCCACAGGCAGTGACTTGTCTATCCACTACACAGTCTCTCCAGAACAAGGGACCTCCCAAAGACACATGGACATTCATTTGCATGCTCAAAAACATACACACACATTCTTATTATTACTTTCTTTTGCCATAAAAAGATAACTAACACTTATTCTGGACACCCTCCATATATAAATCCTCTAATCATAAGATTCAGTTACAACATGCAGTGTTAAGAGGCATTTCAGCAACTATTGATCTATTTTTATGTGCGGACTATTTGCATTCTGAGCAAACCCATGTATGGAAAAGGTTTTATATGTCACTCATCGTCGTTAGAATGAAAAACAGACAAATAAAACCCACCATTCAGAATTACTTCAGACTGGTCTTCATGTTACAGATTTACTGATATCAGAAGATAGGGATAGGAATAGGGACTAGACTCAAGGTTTCATTGGAATAGGGAACTCCTAGTTGGGGGCAGGGAGGGAGGACTTCCTTCAATAATGCAGGTGACACCTTCTTTACTTGAGCACTAAGAGGTTAAGTGATTTTCTCTGGGACTCAACTTCACAGTTGAGGGTAAGATGTGGACAGGGTCTGTTTTCATGACTACATGACCAGCCCTCTATCCACTACACCATCATATTGACTCTTGTTAAGATCTGAAATTAAAATAACATGGCTTTTAAAAATGTTTACTGTGTTGAGGATTAGACTCCATTTTGATGAAAACAAAGTCCGCAGTGATGGAAAGAGTCTGGTCTGAGGAGTCAGTACTGAGACCTGGGCTTGGGTCCAGTCTGTACCACTTACTACTGGATGACCTTAAGTAAGTCAACTTCTAGCCTGCATTTCATTTTTCTCCTCTGTGAAATGACTAGTTTTGACTATATGATCTCTAAGTATCCTCCAGATGCTGATATTCTTGCTTCTATGAATTTTTTTTTGGGGGGGGCTAGGCAATGGGGTTAAGTGACTTGCCCAGGGTCACACAGCTAGTAAGTGTTATGTGTCTGAGGGCAGATTTGAACTCAGGTCCTCCTGCTTCCAGGGCTAGTGCTCTATCCACTGCTCCACCTAGCTGCCCCCCCATGAATTGTTTTTAATGATATAAAACTATATTCAAATAATACTTAGTTCTTGGCTACCAAGATGCTAAGCTAGCACTATGACTGGGCTTCCCCATTTAGGAAGAAAAAGAGCAAGGGCATCAAAGAAAATGCTAACAATCAGCCTCTGCAGAGGAAATAGTCTTTCAGTCTTACTCTGTGGCTTAGCTGCTGTGGCCCAGTTTGTCTCATACTGATATTGTTCCAGAATAGGTGGTTTGTTGGCTCTTAGCACCTGTGTGTGTGACTCAACTATTCTTCTGATAATTCCACATTGCTTCTTGCTAACATAATGGGTCTCTCAGATTCCATAACATGTAGACCTGAGATGCCCAACCTTATTCCACTTTGCCCGGTAATTAATTACACACACACATACACACACACACACACACACACACAGACTTACAGAAATTGGGGAGATGGAAAGGCCATTTAGTCCAAAAAGTACCTCATGTCAGCTTCTTAGAGCAGTTGGCATTGAAATGAGCCATGAAATACTCGAAATTATAAAGATGAAGAAGAGCATGGAAAGGCTTTCTGAGGGCCACAGAAAGCAAACATACACAGGTTATGTGTACAAAGATCCATGTGACTAAAGCCCAGGGTGTAAGAAGGAAAATTAGGTTTGCTAGGCAGAATGAGGGGAGAATGTACAAGGCAGTGTTAAAAATCACAAAAAGGAGTTTGGATTTGATGTGGTAGGCAAAAGCAGAAAACACATCTGTGGTAGGGAAGGGAGACAGGGAAATGAATGAAGGAGAGAGGAAGAGACAGAGAGAATAAGAAGGAAAGGAAATGAGTAAGGGGAAAGACAAAGGGAGAGGAGTATAGGGCCAACCTCGATGTCAGTATTGTGACTAGCACCTTCTATAACGCTTTAATTATAACCTATTTAATTTCAAAGAAAAGATTAAGAATATATCAAAGAATTTTACTAATATTAATATTAAAGACACCAAATAATTATCTAACTCATCAAAGTTCAAGGAAATAATGTGCTAAAAGGAAAGAAAAAAATGGATTAAAGGTTCCACCAATCATTGTGTTGTGTTTTAAATACAGTCTCATATTCTGAGCATAAAAGCTAAAATTCAGGAGTTGGGAATTTGTGATTGGAAGTCTTTTCACTAATTTGTTGTAATATTGTCAGAGAAATGCAGCCTTACAATTCCTCCACGTGTTAAATGGAACAGGAAGATTTAAATGAAGTGATTTGTACCCATTTAAGAAACTGTAGGAATGAGAAAAATGTCATTATTTACAAGGTTTTAGAAATGCCATCACATTGTTTTAAGCTGTATACAGTAAAAGGTTACAGGAGCAGAATACTGCATACAGTTCTTAGTAACTGAAGTCAATCTGAGTCACAATGTCAGTGGATATACACATGGAATAAAGCCCTAGTTTTTTGGGAAAACAAAATAAAACAAATTAATAGTGGAGGAGTAGGAAAATGGGTTTGAATTTTGGTTTTGCTATTAGCTAACCCTATTGCTGCTGTGTGACCTGGGACAAGTGACTTTTCCTTTCCTGATCTTCAGGATATTCCTTGGTAAAAAAGGGACCCCTGACTCCCTTATCTTTTAATAAAACACTTTGTCAACCATAAAGCCCTGCAGAAGTGGGTAGGGAATAAGAGGGAAGGTTGTTATTAGAATTATTCCTTTAGATGCATTCCCTTCAAGTGAGTCATTTGTACTAACTAGTTATTTGGAGAATTCCCTAACCAAGCTGGCATATCTGTTTGGAACTCTAAATCAGATGATAGTGATGTTATTTCATTCTCATATTTTTAGATACTGTTGAGATTGAAATGACCTAAGGACAAGTCGCTATCCTACTATGATTCTTTTATGTTACACATTCTGCAAATATTTTTAATATACTGTAAAGGTAGATACAATGATGACTTTTTATAGTAGAATAAGAGAATGAGAAGGTAAGCTCCTCTTCCAGAGATTCAGTAAATGCATCTTTGGGACAATTCCGATAAAAGACAGGATAGGGATGATTAGGACCTTTTCCTGTGTTCATATAGCTTCATTTCTTCTACTAGGTCTCTATATTTTGAGAGTTTCTAATTCCATGTCATTTGGAGATTATGAGTTCATGAGTATTCAATAAGGCTACAGTTATTAAAAGTATTGTTAAGTTTTTAGAAATTAATGTAATACTAGGAGATTGTGGGCAACAGTTCTGTCAAATAATCATGCTTTCAGTGCAGTACAGCTATTTATTTTTTAAATTCTCAAGTATATTTTGGGCTTTGTATGAATAACATGAATATTTGTTATCTAGTAGTTATGAAAGATAGCTTGTTTCTGAGTTCAAGACACCTCATTGTATTTTCCTAGTAAATGCTAAATTTCTGTAGTCCATTGGGATAGATTATATAGTTTCTACCTCTTCATTGCATCATCATCATCATTATGATAACATATGTTATTATTATCATCATCATTAGTGTTGATGATAATAACTGAATTAAGAAAGCCATCAAAATCACTTAAAGCAGATTGGTTGGGCCATCCACAGAGGAAAAACCAAGTGCGGGTTACATGCTACCGTGGTATCCAGAGACTATGAAAAGAATCAGCAGTCCTTCAGTGTATTAGATGGATACTATAGGGAGATTTATGAAAAGACAAAGATAAAATGGTTAAAGAAAGTTTATAACCAATATTTTGACATGCAATGGAAAAAAAATTGAGTTAGCTCCTCAATGAATGGGAAGTTCAGTGAACTAGTTCTTCAGTACATATGGCCTGGATAGATGACATAAGGAGGAAAATAGGCAGGACTTAGAATTGAACAGGAAGGGAGGAATAGTTTGAATCACATTTGAGGAACTGTTCAGTGTTTTCAATGATCCTGATCTGCTTAATAGGAATAAAAATTCATTTTTTCACTGCGAACAAATTCCATGTGAAACTATGGGGATAACTGAAATAACAGAGTATTACATCTCAGAAGAATCATAATTGCAGGTGACCCAAAGGACAACAGAAAGACTCATGGTAGCTATAAACAGACTCTAACATATTACCCATGCTGACTTTCACACTCAAAACTGCATAAAAGCCATTATCGTGGCCAGGTATGACTTAAAAAGGAGATAGGTCAGTCCTGTTATAAGATTAAGAAATAAGAGATAGATAGCCCATGTGCTACAATGGTCTCTAAGAAATATTACAAAAAAACAAAGGAAGGCTTCCATCTTTGGCTTTGAGTGGTTTGTCTATGAAGAATTTATAAAAGGACATAGAATAAAGTAATGCAGGATGGGAAGACATATGGGGGAGTTGCAATCTGCATGCATAGAATGAATACATATGTTGATGAGATCACACACCTATCCAAGTGTAATATTAATAATTTAACCTTTTTTCTATAGCACTTTATGGATTACAGAGCACTTGTCTTATGACATCCCTGTGAAACAGAGCTTCCTATTTGGATCTACACTAATGAAAGGTGAGGGAAGTGGCCTATTGTACAATGTGGAAAATTCTAGGAAGGCCCTGGCCTCTCACTATCTTTTGTCCCAATCAGATTTCTCTAATAGATGGCCCTAACAATTCACATTGACAGGGCTTTGTAGTGTAATGAACACTGGGTAGGCTGATGAATGCAGCCACTGCACAGAAAACGTCAGTTCTTTCATTAAGAAAACCTTCCTAAGTTCATTGTATTGAACCAGGATTCTAGCTATTAGGCTGACACATGCCAGAGTCAATTCCAGTTAGATTGTAAGTGAGTATTCATGTTCAGCAAATTCAGTTTTAAATATACATATATTTGGAATTTATGCCTTTTCCTTGAAACTTTTTCCTGGAATCTGCTTTTCTCTTTTACACAGGAATGATCAAGAGTGGCACAGGGAGAGGAAGGGAGAGGATACACTCTAATGGTATCATAGCTTAAGGAAAGGTGTGGCCTTATCTGTCCAAAGAGGAAAGTGATGGTGGGGAGAGGCAGGGAAGGGAGGAACAAGTTAGAGTATGATGATGGAGATGCAGAGGATGCCAATAGAGACTGGAAAAAGGAATCCAGATGTGGAGAAGCAGAAACTATTGGAGTAGTTAAATTTGCAAATCTAGTATTCTGAGGTCCCTTCCTAT
This sequence comes from Vombatus ursinus, assembly GCF_900497805.2. Classification (NCBI taxonomy): domain Eukaryota; kingdom Metazoa; phylum Chordata; class Mammalia; order Diprotodontia; family Vombatidae; genus Vombatus; species Vombatus ursinus. The sequence continues at coordinate 61,955,280 of NW_020954556.1, forward strand.
TCAGAAGTGCCAAAATCATTTGCTGGCTTGGACATTCAATTCCAGATCTATCATTATATGAGATTCTACCTCTTTTCTACAACTAGTAGTCTTAGAGAGTTGTTTAGAGATTATATGGGTTCAAATTCTAGTCTGCCAATAAACCAATGTGTGGTAGCTGAGCAAGTTATTTTGCCTCTCTCATTCTCAATTATTTCATTTGCAAAACGGGTATAATAATACCTTCATACCCAATCTCATAGGGTTGTTGTGGGGAAAAGTGCTTTCCAAAAATTGTCAAGTGGGACAGAAATATGAGCTACTTATGGCATTACAGTAGTATAGATTTAAAAGTAGAATATCAAACTTTCTTCAGAAGGTGACTAGGGGTCTGTTTGGCTCAGTGCTTATAGAGAATCCCTGATCTCTAAAGAATGATAATGCTTTCCTGATAATAAAATTGTTGGGATAATAGTAATGTTATAATGAATTTACATAATATGCAAAATGTCTATGATGCTTTCCAAAAAAGTACAAATATTATTATGTCCATTTCACATATGAGAAAATCAATTCTCTGAAAGGTTAATTCATTTGTCCACAGTCACACAGTTAAGAAGCTGAGCCTGTAATGTAGGGTTTGTTTGTGGTTGTTGTTGTTTTTTTTCTCTGCATCGAGTCTCACCATATTCCAATACACTCTCAGCTCAGTTGTCAAGATAGCTTTTCTAAAGCATATGTCTGACCATGTCAACTCCTGTTCAGTAAGCTCCAGGGGCTCCCTATTGCCTCCAAGGTCAAATGAACTCCAGCGTATGACAGTTAAAACTCTTCAGAACTTGCCCGCTTCCAATCTTTCAAGTCTTCTTACCCTGTCCTCTGCTGCTCACAATCTATGATCCTTACTGTTCCTTTCCTATGCCATACCATCCACCATCTCTGTGTCTTTGCAATTGCTACCACCCATGCCTGGAATGCTTTGCTACCTGACTTCCTTCAAGACTGAGTGGAACTATACTTCATGTGGTTGGCTTTTTCTGCTCCTCTGAGATGCTAGTGCCTTCCCCTCTGTAATTCCTTTCCCTCTACTTTGGACATACCTTACAGGTATCTTGCTATTTACACACTGTCTCCCCTCTTGAATTGTGAGGTCCTTGAGGGCAGAAATTGTGGGGTTTTTTGGGAGGAGAGGGAGGTTTTCTTTGTATCCCCAGCACTTACCACAGAGCCTAGCTTATAATAAATGCATAATAAATGCTTGTTGGTTGACTGAATGACTCAGATTAGTAATTTTTCCCCCTATACATCACAGTATCTCTCCAATTCAAAGTATCTGCTTTGAGATTGTTTTGCCAACTCTTCCATTGTCTTCTGAAAGATATGGGGAGGATTATGACCATCGCAGAGAGAAGGCGATTTATTGTCATATTTTTGTGACAAATTCTTCTGAGCCTGTGACAAGGCACCAACTCTCCAGAAAGAAGAGGTGGGTGGAGAGCAAGCCTATGCCCTTTGCCCTGGAAAAGGCTGCCCTTGCTCTCTCTGTATACCACTCTACTTATACGTACATTATAGATGTACATCTATAATCGAGATTTCTAACCCTGGAGGCCTACAAGAAATAAGCTGACAGTTTCAGTGAACTGTAAGCATTTGGTCATTCATTTCTTTCAGTTCAGGGGCAGTAGGATGGAGCAGAGGAGAGACTGAGTAGAGTCAGGGCCTGAAGACCTAAGATCAAACCCCAATCCTGCCTTTTTTTAACCTGGGGAAGCCATTTAATCTCCCGGAGTCTTGCTCTATTGAAGCTCTCTACCTGTAAACAAACCCTCCAATAAACAGCAGCTCTTCAATTCAAACCCACGGCTTCTAACTCCAAGCCCAAGCTCTTTAACATGAAGTGAAAGAGCAGAAAGGGGAAGGGAGGGGAGGGGGAAATGTGGGTCAAAACAACTTCACTCATTTTTCAATTCTCAAATGCCTATTAAAAGTCCAGCCGAGCCAGGGCTATCAAACTTGCTGACCTTGCTATGACCCTCATTCAAATATTATTCTATTTAGAGACATGTGATACTTGTGAAATTTGGCCTTAGTTATACTAACTTCTCTTTTCCACTGGATATTTCATCCCCCTAAATAGCACCCAGCTGGGCACTACCACGAAGCTTCCAATCCTAATATCCTGAAAACAGAGGAGGTGGGGAGTCAATCACTATTATTAATAGACAACCACAGGCACAAGACAGTTCACTAACAGAATGAGGCTTCTCCCAAACATATAACGAATAGTTTTCGCCCCTCGCTCAATCCCTCCCAAGCGTCCCTGACCCTCCCCCACCCCTCAAAGTTTCACTTTCAGGAGAGATTTATTACAGAGCTGTCAACACAATAGTACATTTACGGAAAAAGATAGAAATAAGGAACACCTTACAAGAAGATACTGTAGTCAGAGCTAAGTCATAAATGTTTGATAAGGAATGAGCAAGCCCAGACAAATACCTGTTCAATCCCACTTTGTATTAGGCAGATAAAGTCATACAGGAAATCAATGTGATGTATTGAAAGGAAGAAACAGCCTGGCTCGGGGATCAGGATGTGTGCTATTATAAATTGGTTGCTGCATATAAATACTTTGGAAAGAGAGATCAACATTTTCTTATTTACTTATTTTGGGGAGGGCAAGAAGGTAAAAAGTCGGGCTGATAACCCACTCAATCTGTCAATCAGTGGGTGAACACACAGGAAGCACTTGTGAATTTCATTGTTTCAGTCTATTCTTCAGAGAGGCCCAGATTGTCAGAGCCAGGGGGACTACATCGGAGTTGTAAGGAACTTGGAACACAGAACGGACATATACGGCCAGAAACTAGAGGGGTTGGGACCCAAGCGATCATCTAGCCCAGTCCCCTACTTTGATGGAAGAAAAGTGAGGCCTAAAGGGACTTGTGTAAGGTCACAAAGGAGGTGACAGGGCCAGAACTGGCTCTGATCTCCCGTCTACAAGTCCAATGCTCCTCCAACTGTTCCACATTGCTGAAGAGAAGGAATTAGGGTTTACCCAGAAGGCCAGAGCTGGAAGTTACAAGGAGGCAATTTTTGAATGCATCTAAGGATGACCTTGCTAAGTCCTAAAGATGTGTAACAATTCAATATGCTGCTTCAGGAGAGAATGTGTCATCCTCACTGGAGTTTTTCAAGTGGGAGTCGTGTGTAGAGGATTTTTGTGCTTCAGGTAGGAGTTGGGCTCTGAGATGCTGGGATTCTATAAAGATCGCTGGTGAGCTGCAAAGTCCTCCCTAGTCCTAGGCCAACGCTCAAGATAGTTCAATGAAGTATGCTGATGATGGTCTTTGTAGAAATTAGAGTAAAAGAAACAGAGGTTACATTGTGATAGACAACAGCAAAATATCTCTAAAGATCTCCCAATAGCAAATCTACAGAAAATATGAACACTCTAAATGCCCCTACAGTGAGTGATGTGCTTGTTTTGAAATGAAACTCTGACACCTATTCACCCCTAAAGCATTTATTATGTGTTAGAATCTATGTCAAGATCCTTTGACAAAAGACAAAAATGAAAACAATTCCTCTCTTAAAGATGTTTATCCTACTAGTCATCCAGTAAGTTAGATGTGGGATTAAAAAAGAGGTCTTCCCCCTTCCAATTTAGCACACAAGTTGTCCCTGCTTCAGAAGCACCACTCTCACAAATGAAGTGCCATAAGAAAGAAGGTGGGAATGACAGACTTCGAGACATATTTATTAAGCAGCTACTGAGTGCCACCTACCACATTAGGGGCTAGAGAAATAAACACAAAAGTAAAAAAAAAAAACAAAAAACAGACAAACAAACAAAAAAAAAAAACACCAAAAAGCCGGTTCCTGCCATCAAGAAGCTTTCATTCCAGTAGTGAAATACAACATATTCATATATATGAACATACAGGCTATGTACACAATGATTAGACAGCATGAACAATTCAGGGACTTGAGAAAGGTCTCTTGAAGGTGACATCTGAGTTAAATCCTGAAGGAAACTAGAGGCTCCAAGAATCAGAGGTGAGGAAAGGCAATCATTCCAGGAAGGGAGCAAAGCCTATGCAGAGATGGGAGGAGGAATGCCATGTGTGGAGAAGAGGAAGGAGGTCACTTTGGCTGAACCAAAAAATGGGCAAAAGAGTAATAGGGAACTAGCTGAGAAAGGGAGGAGAGTGCAGAATAAGAAGGGCTTTAAATGCCAGACAGAAGAATTTCCACTTCATCTTGCAGGCAATGGAAGATAGCGACATGAACTGTGCTTTAGAAATATCAGTTTGGTAGATCTGGAGGCTGTATTGGAGGGGAAAAGAGACTGGGCACAGGGAAACCAAGTGGGAAGTTATTACAACATTCAAGATCAAAAGCGATAAAAGACTGCATTAGAGTCATTGCAGTGTTAGCAGAGACAAGCATGAGAGATGTTCAGGAGACGGAATGGAGATGATTTGTCAGCTGATTGGATATGAAAAGTAAGGAAGAGTAGAGTCAAGGATGACTCAGATTGTGAACCTAGATTAATGGAAATGTAATGATATTAGGTATTTTTGTGGAGAGTAGGGTTGGCTGGTTGGTGTGCAGTTATTTCTGCTCCATCTTCCCTCCTTGATGGAAAAGGCAGAGCTGAATCCTTCCCAAGCCTTATGTATCACCTAGTGGGGTGATGGTGGTACAGGTTTGGGTGTGACCTTTTATTTAGCCAATTCTTCCTCCTTCCTGTCCTCTTTCTCTCTAGATATTTAATAAGTTACTTCCCTGTTACAACAATTAGCTCACTTTTTAGCCTAAGGGCAATATGAAGATCCTTAGGTCCAAGTGGTCCTCTACACTGCTGCTTTATAGATTTCATATCAGATAAAAAGTTAGCAGTACAATCACAACAATTCAGAGCTTCCAATTAAGAAAATTCCTACCTTAGAAATAGAAATCTGACTCTCTGTCCTAACTTAATTTTTTTAAACTCCATCAAATCCCTGTTCTTTCCATAGTTGAATGATGGTGAGAATACAGAAATTATTTAGGTAAAACAAATGATTAGAGTATATTAGTGTCTGTTATGGGATAGTCTTGGAGAGAAGAATTTGGGGAAAGAACAGATGTTTTTCAAAACTTAGGTCAAATGTAGCCTCAGACATTTATTAGCTATGTGACTCTGGGCAAGTCACTTCACTTTTGTCTGCCTCAGTTGTCTCATCTCTAAAATAGGGATAATAATAGCACCTATCTCCCAGGATTGTTGTGAGAATAAAATGAGATATTTGTAAAGTGCTTTGCAAATCTTAAAGCACTATATAAATGCTAGCTATGCTGCTAGTGCTGCATCTGTACAGCTCCATGACAAGCCCAGGTACGAGCCTCTCTCTTCTCTGCTACAGCACCATCTTCCTTTCAGTTGTTACATCTGTGTCATTGAGGCTTTCCAGTTTGACTGGCTAATTCCCAGGTAGGATGGGAAAGGCTTCTCCCACTCCTTCTATCGGTCTGCTCTCTGACAGGCTTACCAGTATCTCTTTTAAAATTCCTGGGTGTGACTGAAATCCCCCTTCTGATTCAAAGATCATGACAATTTGAACTTCTCTCAGGGCAGTGAGAGAGTGCTTTTCCCTCTTAACTAGAACAGAAATAGGAAGTGAGGAGGAGGTATGAGTTTAGGGGGAAAGAAAATTCGTTCTGTTTTAGAACATATTGAGTCTGAAATGCTTATGTAACATCCAGGTTGCGACATCAGGCAGACTATTGCAGATGTGGACCTGGAGCGCTCTATCTCTCTCTCTTTCTCTCTTCTTCCCCACCCTACACCTGCTCTTCTTCCTTCTCCCACTTCCCCTCACTCTTCCCCTTTCTCTCTCTCTCCACATACACACACGTAAACATACATATATCTATGTGTAAAGGCATAACATAGAGCACAGTATGAAAGAACCAAAAACAACTTGAGAGCATAAACAATGTGCAAAGTGGAAGTGGCCACAGTTAGTCTAGTTCAGCATCCTGTCCTCAACACAATGCGTGAATCTTCTCTACTATACTTAAATACACACTGTCCATACTCTTATAAGCAGTTATCCAGTCATCCTTCAACATCTCTAGTGATGGGGATGGGAGACAGTATGGTTTAGTGCATTGCTAAATCACTATATAAATGCCAGTTTTTCTTACCATTTTTACTATTACTGTTACTATTTGGAGCTTACTATCTATCAAAGCAATTGATTCCACTGTTGGACAGATCTACAGTCATAGAATCTTACAATTAAAATCACAGATAACCTCAGAGGTCATATAGTTTTACATGTATCTAAAAATGAATCCCTTCTATAATGTCCGTATAAAGTAGGCAGCCAGTCCTCACTTAACAACCTCTAATGACAGGGAATTCACTACCTTGGAAGACAGCTGATTCTAATGTTTTCTCATGGCTGTAATTATCAAGAAAATTTTCATTCTATGAAAATGAAATTTCCTTTTCTTCTCCTCCCTCAACCTCATTCATAGTTAGTTTTGGTTCTGTTCTCTGGATCCAAGAAGAATAGCTTGAATTATTGTCAGCCCTTATAGGCTTCCAAGTATATGAGGATGGTGATAATATCTCACTTAATTCTTCTCTTATGCAGAAATGTATTTTAAAATGCTCTTCATTTTGCAAATACACACAATATATTTAGCCAGTCATAGTTGTGGTATTCGTGATAAGACAGCAGGCATGCAAGACAAGTGTTTGTAGATTATAAAAAAAGCAACATAGGAACTGAAATCAAATCAAGAGCCTGAGGATGATTTAAAAACTCTCATAAACCTATGGCATACATCAGAAGACAAATTGTGACTTTAAAAAATCACATTAAAATATCATTCTCTATCTATCTCTGACATGTAGCTTTTAATTCTAATATAGACACAGACATCAGCCATGTCATTTTTCAAATACTACTGAGCACTCAAAGGTGAGGAAAAATTTCCATTTTTTAAAATTAAACAGAAGTTGCCAGTTTTCTCAAAGTTAGCTTCATATGATCTTATTAACAGAAAGGGACCTTTGAGATGATTTTGTCCAATTTTCTCATTTTACTGAGGACAGAACTGAAGCATAACAAGGCGGATGCAGCCTTCCTTGAGTCACACAGAGAGCTGATAGCAGAGCACGGACTTACAGCTTTAGCCCCAGACCAGCTCTAACAATCTATATTCTTACAAAAACTACCTTACATTTATATAATAGTTTAAGGCTTATAAACAATGCCTTCTCACAACAATCTTGTAAGGCAGCTAGTTTACTTATTATTATTATTTATTATTCCTATTTTTTCAATGAGGACATGGAGGTTCAGACATCAAGAGACTTGCCCATAGTCACACAGCTAATGTTTGAATCCAGATCTCCTGAATCCATGTCCAGTTTTCTTTTTACTAAACCACATTCTCTGTTCTAAGATTTCTTCCAGTTTTGCTACTGTACGCTCTGTGTATAAAATTTCCAGATCTAAAATTTTCTGTTAATTTTTAAATTTTAAGTTGAGATTTTGTGTTCTAACGCTTTACATGTTGATCTTGGCATTCCATGTTATAACATGCTATGTTGTAAAGTTCCTTCTAGTTCTCACATTCTAAATTCTATGTTCTAATATTTGATTTTCAAAGGTTTTCTTTCAGCTCCTCCACCTGGTGCCCTAAGCTCTGTCTAGTTTAAGGCTTTTTGCAGTCCTAATATTCTATGGTGTATAGTCCAGCATTTTAAGGCTTTTTTCCTATCTTATGTCATATTCTAAAGTTCCTTCCACCTTTAACACATAATGTGTGTTCTCTTCTTTCTACTCTTCCTCCTTTTTTTCTACACATGAAGTTAGCCCAGTGAGTGCCAAAGAAGAATGACCTGAACACAGACATTTTGCTGTGGACAAAATAGCTGACCCGATATCTTTCTGGACAATAAGGAGCTGTGGAGCTAGTTGCTTCAGACTTGTTCATGGTGGTGTCCAACATGCACCAAGAGTCAGAAATGGAGCTGGTGGGAAAAGTTAGGAAGAGAAATGTTGCTACTCATTCACAGGATAAATGCAAATTATACTTTCATCACCTAAATATAGCCCAACTTCCAAAGAAGACTTTGTAGCCCAGATTTGCTTATGCTTGTTTGGTGATAACCCTTCACAGCACAACATATCAGAAAATTCTATAATAGGAACCACAGCCAGGAAACAGTAAATAATTAATCGCCCTCCCTCCCAGTCCCTCGTATTTCTGTTGATATAAATGACCGTATAATTCCAAACCCAATTATCACTACTTAGCCATTCCATTTTGTAGTTAAAATCCCACAAAATTAAAGTGCATCAATTGTTAATGGTAATAGACCAGACAGGGATTAAAGATTATTTTAATGTTTATTTTCTGTCAAGAGATCTTTGGGCAGGAAACAACACAGACAAAAGACTGGACCTGTAGATGAGATTCACATATTTAAATATCTAACTTCTGAAAACATTATGGATATAATTACTTGTTTAATTTACTTGTTCCCTCAAGATACAGGCAGTTGCTCATGCCAACTTGATTACAGCAAGTTCTCAGAAAGGAAAGGAATTACTCTTTAACACTGTGCCTATTGTTTAATCTTCAGAAATCCAATCAACACATTTTTGCTCAGTGGCTACTGTGTATCATGATGGTTGCTACTTGTAACATGCCTATGGCATTACTGGAATTATGAATTTACAAGTAAGTGAGTATAGGACACTCCAGGTGTATCCTAAAGGGCAGCATCTGGCTTGCAGACACTCGAAAAGATGGCTGTGTGTCAAATAATAACTCTAGTGATAAAAGGAAAGATATACGGTGGGTTTGAGAAGGCAGCACCATAGAAGCAAAGATAAAGGAACACAAAAGTATAGGATCTGGGTTCAAATCCCAGATATACTACTTACTATCAAGATGAGCTTAGGCAAATCAACTAATAATAATAATAACTCACATGGATGTGCCACCGAAAGGTGGACAAACCTTTCTGAGCCTCAGTTTTCTCACCTGTAAAATGAAGGGTTGGTTTAGATAATCTCTTTAAATCCTATAATTGACATTGTAGAAAAGGCATAAAAGCAACATCAAGGTTATTCATGAGTGGAATGGAAGAGTAGATCGTGAAGTACAGCAAAAGACAATAGACTTGCTACTGGTGTGTTGTGTTACTACTCACAAAGTAAATTAAAAGAATGGCAGGGAAGACTCCATAACACATTGTGTACTCCTCACGTTGAGGATTTATGGACGATGATAGATAAGAATTACACAGGATAAGATAGGTACTACAGATAGGTAATCATCTGCTCCAATTTGGGGAAGATTCACATGGATGAGATAATGGATCCAAGTACTGAAGTTCACATTTCTGCTCTCAGTCTTATAAAGCCGTTTCTTCCAAATAGTCAGTCAGCGTGACCAAGTTCCAAATCCCACTTCTGACACATACTGGGTATGGAAGCCTTAGAAGGTCACTTACTTCTCAGTGTATTGGCAACTCTCTAAGACTCTAAGTTGCTGAGAAGAAACTGATCTTCCTCTCCTGGGAGTTCCAATGCTACTGAAATCACAGGTCCAATCCCCATGTTTGTCCTGTCATCACAGCCTGCCTGTAAATAGGAGTCAGAAGACCTGGGTGCCAGTCCCTGCTCCTCCACTCCTTCGGATGTGTGACAATAGTCAGTTCCCCAAACCTCTATGGTGTAAGGGAGGTGTGTGCTCCTGCCAGGCAACTTCCATGCTTCCATTGCTACTTGAGCATCCTTATTATAAGCTACAGATGCAAAGAAAGCTCCAAAGTAGGGTTGGAGTTTATTTCTAACTGTTATGAGGGTCATCATTTATTATTGCAACTACATGCTGACTGAAGCTATGAGGTGAGGAGACCAACAATTCCTATTTTATCTTGCCAATGCTGACTCTTACTAGTTATGTGACTTTGGGAAAGTCACTTTACCTCTAGGCCTCAGTTTCTTCATGTGTAAAATGAAGGGTTAGGATTATATTATGTTAAATTCCATTGCTCTTCCATATCCTATGACCTTAAAAATCACCACTCTCTCTTCATATGTCCAATGAATCATTCCATCCCACTCCACCCTTACAGTGGAACTATTTTCACTCAATAGTGATTTATGTGATGGGTGATTGCATTCAAGCTGACATATATGGGTATTTAAGAGTCTAATTCAATCATTATAGCTTTTCTGTAGGCATAGAGGAACCACATCCTTCCGGCATCTCTGGGCTTTTGGATTCATTTGCCTCCTGTGTTTAAATATTCTTCTTCTCCACACACATTAAATAGGGCAATTTAAGCCAAAAAGAAGTGTGTGATAAGTAGTACACTGGTGCTCCAAAGGAAAAAAGCTTGCAGCCCTCTCGTCTGAATTTAGGATTGCTTGGCACCTGTGCACTAGGGCAGTGCTCCAACCCGGTGGTGAACATGATATTTGAACAGATGGGTAAAGGTATTAGCAGTCAAGGGGCTATCAATTGAGGGTGTTAAGGGAAGAATTTCTAAAGGAGAAAGGCCAAATATCTATCAGTTCTAGACTTACAAGCCTCTCAGTTTCGAGATACCACAGTGCCATGGGAGCTCTGAATACTGTCACCATGCCACCTCCCAGAAGTCCTTCTGGATTCTCCTCTCTCTCTCAGTTTCCCTACCCTGGGTCAATAAGAAACTTCTCCCTCATAAGACTCCATAAAGCATTTAGTAGGACTGGCTATTACATGGAGATGAAAATTTACAATTCTCCTTTATAATCATAGAAACTTGATGTTTGAAGGGAGCACAGAGGTCTAACTGGACCTGAACAGAAATATCTCCTACCACTGGAGCTCTTAATCTTTTTTGTGTCCTGAACCCCTTTGGCAGCCTAGTGATGTGTATAGACCCCTTCTGAGAATAAGGCTTTTAAATGCATAAAATAAAATGTATAAGATTTCAAAGGAAATGAATTGTACTGAAATGCAGTTATTTAAATATGGTGTTTTTTTTAAAGTTCACATTAAGAATCCCTGACCTATAACATACATGATTAGTGGTCATCCGTCTTGGTAGAAGGATACCCAGGGACTACCTGCTGAGGTAGTCCACTCCCTCTTACAAAAACCTCTAATTGCTAGGAAGGTATTCTTTTTTTTTTTTTTTTAATTGGTTGGGCAATGGGGGTTAAGTGACTTACCCAGGGTCACACAGCTATTAAGTGTTATGTGTCTGAGGACACATTTGAACTCAGGTCCTCCTGAATCCAGGAATGGTGCTCTATCCACTGCACCACCTAGCTGCCCCGGAAGCTATTCTTTATATTGAGAAAAACTCCCTGGCCTACCAGATTACCAGAAAATGTAAGCAGTAAAAGACAAAAAAGGTATTTCACAGCTTTGAGAGGGAACATGAGGCAAAGGGAAGTACATTGGACTGTCAAAAGAATCTGGTTTCAAATTCCAGATTTGAATGAACTACACTATTTTGAAAGGTTTATATAGGGATCACAATATGGAAGAGATTTCCATACTATGTCTACTCATGCTCACAAATAACTGGCTTAAAAAAACTTAACCTTGAGTTCTATGAGTCACTGAGATAAGGATTAAATAGAAAGGATTTGTCTCTACACTTCACTCTACTGGGTAAGCATGAAATTAACAGCCAGATTAGAATCCCAGCTCTGACATTTACTGCAAATGTGGTGCTGGGCAAAGTTATCTAAGTTCTCTGAGTTTCTGTACAATGGACATAAGATATGGGAGTTAGTGGAAGGGCTGTACTTAGGGAATGGCTCTACAGAAAAAGCAATAGGGGTGTCTTCTGCACTTTTGTACACAATGACAAATTATACCTTATTTGGGACTTTATCTTATTTCTCCTCAAGATCTGAGTTCTCTGAGGGCGAGGATTATGTTTTACATATACTCTTAAGTGAATGCCAAGTATGAGGCTCTCTATTTAGAAGGGATTAATCAAGATAAATAAAGGCTTGTTGAGTTGAATTGAAGTACAACTCCTTTCCTGCTCCATGTTAATTTGGCTACATGCTGAATGAAGTAAGGTCTAGAGACCAACAATTTCCATTTTCTCTTTATCTAGGCAACTCTCTCACAAAATTCAAAGTTGAGCATTTGTCGGCTAGCGGAGATTTGTGAGCATGGGTAGACATGGTTTGGAAACCTATTCCATAACCTTTCACCATGCATAAAATTTACTGTGAATAGAATTCCTAAAAGTCCATGTTCACCTCTGATTTAAAACTATTAAATCTGGCTTCCCAAGAACACTTCCATTATAATAAATACATCACTATGACAACATATGCTAATTAGACGAATTCAAAGAACAGATTGAACAACCTATACATGAAAAATGCATTTGCACATGAGTATCACAGATTCATTACATTGAGATTTTTTTTTATTCAAGTTAAGTCACAGATCTTGTGCAAAGCATTTTGTGAAGGGGGCCTGCACCATGAGAGTTGTAATGGCAACCAAGAGTACCAAAATATATATCAATCCCAAATCTGAGAGGCAGCATGGTCTAGTGGTAAGATCACTGGCCAGAAGATATAAGTTCAAGTCCTAACTCCAATGCTAATCAGCTTTATGAACCCAGGCAAACCATTTAAACTCCTTGATACTGAGTTTTTCATTTGTAAAATGGGCTGATAATACTTGCACAATTTACCTCATAAGGTTATTGCAAGAAAAGCATTTTGTAAACTTTAAAGGGTTATGTAAATTTGAATTCCTATTTTTGTTATTAATACTTATTACATGAAAATTCTACCTGTAATCGTTGGGCACAGGGGCAATCTCCCTAACATAGGGAATCAGCTTTTATTTCTCTACAATGGTTGCTCTGTGGATTTTGGAGAAAAGAGAATGACAAACAATGCATGTGTGTGAGTGTGATTTCAACTTCTATGTCTGTCTTCTATGAACACATGAGATACAGTAGTAAGCATAAGATAACAGAGTCACTGGGAGAGCACATGGTCCAACCTGAGCCTCAGTAGGACTTCCTCTACAAAATCCTTAACAAGTGGCCATCTTGACTCTGCTTGAAGAGCTCCAGGAACACTTATGATAATCATCACATACTGTCTTACTTCAGTGAAAAGAATGGTCACAGGTTTAAAGCATTCCCAACCAGCCCCAAACTCCACTTCCTTTATTTTACTTCACTGTAAAAAGAAACAAAAAACAAAACCACATAATATGGAAAAAGTAAAATAGTATTTTCAAACTTGATATTAAAAAAAAAACTGGGATTGGGTCTTAATTCTGACACTAAGTAGCTAGTATTTTTGTCATTTTATATCTCTGGGCCTCAGTTGTCTTCTCCATAAAATGGAAACAATAAATCTTTTACTTCTTACTTGAAAGGGTTATTGTGAAGGAAGAGTATTTGGAGATTATAAAGTACCAGGAAAATGTGATTTGCATCACTGAAAAACAAATCTCATTGGACCACAGATGGCCAAAAACAATGGGATGATCCAATGGCCAAACTATTCAAACAGGGATATAAACGGTAAGTAGAGGATCATCAGCCTTGGATTCGATGTCCTTGGTTTTGATGAGTGACATCGTGTCTGAATATGAATACATGAGAAATGAGAGCCATACAGAAAGGGGAAGTTGATATTTAAAGTAGCTGATTGGGAAGTTAATAAGCTCCCTCTTGTTCTAAGAGACTTATTTACACATACACTTATTCTGGAGGAAAAAAAATCAAGCAATTATTTGAATATACTATTCTGAGTTACTGGCTATACTTGAAAACCATGATCCAGATTCTCCATAAAGTGGAGCATCTGATGAAGAGTGTTTCATTAAGCTGATTGTTGTAGGTCCTCTAGAAGCCCCAGATAATTGATTTTTTTCCAAAAATCTGTGATTTCATCAGTGAGGATACTTCCTCTCGATCTTCTGGAGGATGTACTCCCTTTAACAGGCATTGTTCATGTATTGTTGTGGTCAAAAACATTCATTCCTTGGTGGAAAGGAATACCACATTATATCCAGTAATGGGCCTCCCCACCTTGAGCTAGGGTGGTCCTCTGATTAAAAGACACACACACACACACACAGACAGAATATATTGGTGGCCCAGCACATGAAGCATTTCTAACCAAAACAGAACATCTCAGACCTCTTCCCCTGATGCCCTAACTGATGACAACTCAGAGTTACTGTAAAGTCATGATGATGAAGCCCTGGAGAAAGGCTTCAGTGGAGGACAGTGGTCTGCATCCCTTCAGAAGTAGATTGCCACACCGCTAATGCATATTTCCATAAAGCTATATGTGAATCTGAGAGGAAGTGGCATTTTGACTCATGTGAGGCCTAATTTATCCCAATCCTATATGGAAATGATGTGTTCACCCACTTTCTAACACTGTTCTCACCTATGTGATTTTCTCACAAGCATTACTTTAGCTAAGGTAATAAATACCTTAGAATGAATCACTGTTAATGAGGTAGAAACACACAAAAATGCAACAAAAGGTGAATAAGTAATGAAAAACAATACAATAAATCAAAGCAAATGAAAAGAAAGGCATGATATTTCTGAAAATCATTATTTCACATTTCTTCTTTTAAAAGTTAAAAACATATAAAAACAATGCCATTAAAAAAACAAACCAAACAATCTTTTGGTATTTTTAGTTTGGGAAGTAACACGAGGGAAGAGCATGACATTTCCCCATACTTGTTTTTCCTGATCAAGGATTGTTCTGAGGTATGATGTGAATTATGAGTTAGTAGCATGAGAATTATTATGTCTGTTTACTGATGAGGGAACTTAAGCTCAGAAATTTCAAAAGCATATGGATGGTGTAGTGGGCAGAGCGCTGGAGCTGGCATCAGAAGACGTGGGTTGAGTCAAAGGGCTGTTCCTTACAAGTCAGGCACCCATGGCCAACTCACTTCCTCCCTCTGGGCCTGAGTAGGAAGACAGGATTTGATGAGATGATCTCTAAGGTTCCTTCCTTCTGGTTCCAAAAGTTCTGTGATTTTCCTGAGTGAGAACTTTAATTCAGGGCTTCCAACTCCAATGCTGGTGCTCTTTCCATTGCACCAAATTGTTACCCATCTATAGAACTGGCCAAAGCCCTTTTAGGGACCTGTCTTTTAAGGGACAGGATATGTGATATTATTACATTATAAATTATAAATAAAATACATTATGAATGTAAAAAATATCACAATATGTGCGATTACACAGGAAGTTGAGGGATTTTCTAAGTATTGATTTAATGCCATGAAATTATTTTAGTTTGTTTCTTCTCCCTAATGCTAAGCCATAACTATGATAGCAGTGGACATTTATAAAGTATATTAAAGTTTATAAAGCACTTTCTTTACATATTTATGTCATTTGACCCCCACGACAACTTTGTGCGGTAGGTCCAAAAGTTATTATCTCCAATTTTACAGATTAGAAAACTAAAGCTCAGATCACCCAGCTAACCAGAGGCAGGATGTGAACTCAAGTGTTCTTCATTTGAAGTAGGGAAGGGAACGAGCATTTAATAAGTACCTACTAGGTTCTAGGCACCATGTTAAGGCCATACAATCACCCACAAAAACAATAAGAATAAGAATAACTAACGTTTATATAGCACCTACTATGCGCCAGGTACTATGTGAAGCACTTTACAAATATTATCTCATTTGATCCTCACATCAGCCCTGGGAGTTAAGTGCTATTATTATCCCCATTATACAGCTTCATTAATTCAATAGACATTTATTCAGCACCTATGTGCCAGGTACTGTGATAAGCACTATAATAATTAATAATAACAATAATAATGATATCAACAACTACCATTTACATAGTGCTTATTATATGCCAGACACTGGGTTGAGCACTTCATAATTATTATTTCACTTGATCCTCACAACTCAGCAAAGTAGGTGCTATTATTTTCCTCATTTTACAGATGAGGAAACTGAGGCGGACACAGGTTAAGTGACTAGCCCATGGTCACAGAGTAGGTAAGTGTGTGAGGCTGTATTTGAATTTGTGTCATCCTGACTGCAGGCAGGCCTAGAGCTTTCTGCACTGTGGTGCCACCTAACTGCCTCTTATACAGCTTGCAAGAGATGACCTGTTAATTGTCTTTATTTACCTTTTACTTTTCTGATCAGTCTCTCTCATCCTTCCTGAAAACAACCACCATAATTTGTCCTTTTGTTTTTGTTTTTTTTAAACAGCTCACCCAGTGCCAGTATCTACTGGAGAACAGCCTGTATTCACTGAAACCTCTGCTTCCCAACACATTTTCAGGCCCCAGGTCTCTGATGAATGAAGAAAAACATCTATGAAGAAAATAGAGACCTTTTTTGAATCCTCTGAATCAGGAAATCACTCCTGGATCTTTCTGAACGTGCGTACTGAACTAAAAGGACTTGTGGGTTTGTGATTCCCCTCCAGCACCTGGTGACTTTGTGACCTTGAATAAATCGCTGTCCCTCTCTGAGTCTCAGCATTCAGGGTCACCAACCCCACAGCAGGAGAGCCAGGATTGAATTCCTGCATCCTGAATGCAAGGCAAGCACAGCCTCCACTACAAAATAAAAGGCTATCAGTCATCCAATAGAAAGCTTGTGTTGAAGGAAAAGCTCTTTAGAAGACTGTGATCATGGCTCCATTCTCTGACTTTTCTTCCATACTAATCCTAATCCTGATAGTTACCATTTCATTTGCATGGTTCCTGAAATTCGGCAAAGCACACTTGTGCGCTCGCTTTGCATCCTCACAACAACCCTGTGAGGTGGGCAATGTTATTTCCCCCACTATCCACACATTTATAGAATTGGGGCCAGCAAAAATGGTGAATCCTTTGGGTAAAGAGATATTAAAACAGAAGGAAAATACTTTCTACTACGGCCTTTCTAGCATGGCCTTTAGGCAAGAATTAGGGCATTTAATGAAATAGCATACAATTTGTCTTTTCAGCAGTGTTAAGTTTTGTACACTGTATTCTAGTAAGGACACTGGTAGGCCGGAGCATATCTAGCAGTGGCTATCCCAAGCTCAGCAGAGGACTTAGATGGATTTAGCCTAGAGAAAAGAAGACAGGAACAGTAGGGTTACTAAGAAAACTTCCTCATTATCAGCAGTGTCTAAAAGGGTAAGGGGCTGCCCTAACAAGAACTGAGTTTTCCATCAGTGGAGATCTGTATTTGAAGCACAGAAGATCTTTTATGGCAGATGCTGTAGAAACTTTCTTGTTGAGATTTCATTAAACTAAGTTCTCTTCGAGGTCCCTTCTAGCCCAGAAATCCTAGGAGGAACTTTCTTCTCACTGTAGAGAAGAAATATTTATCAACACGTTGTTCTGAGAAGATTTTCTCTTTCATCATAATAATAGCTGGCATTTATGTGGCACTTAAAAGTTTGCACAACGCTTTAAAAATGTGACCAGGCTTTCGAGCATGCCTACTTTTGTCTACTTGGAGCCCGCTGAATCTCTTAGCACGCGGGTGAGGGGGGACTCCTTGATTGGCTTCCTGCATCTTTAAAAGGGGTGAGCCCAAGCAGTTAGCTTTCTTGTCCATGCTTTCCATGATCTTCTCAGTGACTCTTACATGCTGTGCCCGGCATGAACGCCATGAACTGAAGCAGTGAGAAGGGAGCAATTTCCTTCCATTGTTTACCTCTCTTTCACACCCAGCTCTGAGAAATGAGTTTGGGGTGTTTGTTTCTGTTCTAAGTTGTTTGTCCTCAGTTTCAAGTGAGTAAAGGGATCCTTACAGGAAGGGGAGTTTGAAACATGGTGACCTTGGAGCCAGAACTGCAGGCCCAATACAGCAACAGCCAGCCAGCCACGGAAGTCCTGAGAAGCCAGGGTGCCTAGGACTTGAGCCAAGGCGGCTTGGGACTTAGAAATGGGATGGCGCTCTACGGGAACCAAGCTCAGCTATGCCAATCTCCTTCCCCTTCCCACAGAATGAGGGAGGTGCAAAGGGGCAGGGGAACATTGCTCTGTGTTTGGGGGAGTAGGTTTGCATATTTGTGATTATGCCTTCTGAAGTAAATATTCCTTTGTAAAAACTCCACTGTGTTACAGAAATACTATCTCATTCTATCCTCACAATCACCCTAGAAAGAAGGGACTGTTATCATTCCAATTTTATATAGAGAGAAATTAAGACAGGCAATTTAAGTGACTTGTCTAGGGTCATCCACCTAGGATGTATCTGAGGCTGGATTAGAACTCAGGTCTGTCCAAGCCTCTATCTATCGTGCCACCTAACAGCGTCATTACTTTCAGAAATGTTCTTTCGAGACCAGTGCTCTCTCTGGGTCACAGGAACATAGTAATTTGAAGAGACCTCAGAGGTCACATAATCCACCCCGATAATTGGTTGTACAGATAAGGAAACAGATCTTAAATGACTAGGTCCACTTCCAAAATAAAAAACTGAAAACTGCATGAGTGATGAAGGGATAGCCACTATTCCAAGGACCACGTGATGGTGCGTACGCCGGTGTGACTTGTCAGGCCAGGGGCCACTGTTGGGGAAGCTGTGATTTTTCATAAAGTATCATCGGCATATCAAGCACACTGGAGGTTACTAATTATAGCCACTGCCTCATGCTGGGAAGAAAATATTTTGTGAGAAAAAAAAAATCCCCTACCACACTTGAGCTGCTGAGCTAGCACTGAGTAATATGAATAAACTCCATGGGTACTAAGAGTCCAGGGTTTCCTTTTAAATCAGTTCCTAGAAGCCAAGGAACCAGTATATCATAGTGAGACAATCATTTATAATGGGACCATTATTAGGAGCCAAGATATAAAAATTTTACACGAAACAGCCTTATAAGCAGATTTAATGTGTGGCTGATTAACTCCCATACTCCACTGGGGGCTGGAAGGCTCAGGAGAGTGGTAATGAGATATAGAGTCATTCACCTCCAGGTCATAGGTTCAAATCCAGCCTGCATCAAAAGGGACCTAATTGCCACATCTACTGATGCCTCCACAAAGCCTAAACAGGCACAACAGTTACTGTATTGTTTCTGAACACTTTTTTTGGGTGGGTGGGAGGAGGGAAATCCAAAATACTGGCTGGTACTAAGACTAAACGGGGTGAGACAGAGATGTGCGTGTGGTTCTCATTTTAAGTACTAATTCAGAATTAACTAGGGGTTACGGGCGTTGAGATACAATTTCAGTGGTTTCATATTACCCACAGGACACAACAAAACGAACTCTTTTGCCTAGCAGTTAAGGAAGCCTGTGACTTCCACAATCTGGAGTCAAAACTACAGTGTAGTAGTCATGGGAAGAACCCTGGATTTGGAATCGGGGTTGAGTTCAAATATGACACATTTCTTGAGTGAAACTTCGAGTAATTCATTTAAACTCTCTGGGCCTTTATTTCATTGTCTATAAAAGTGGGAGACGGACTCAATGTCTCCCAAGGTTCCCCTTTCTCTAAACGGAATGACCTCGTAGTGCCTTCACCACCTTTTGAGCATCCTCACAGGCTGCATGCTCTATCCTAGCCATCCTTCCTCCATATTTCCACCTGTTGAATTCGTTCTCTTCCTTTAAGATCCAGCTAAAGTGTCACCTCCTCATGGTGATACTTCTTTCACAATTTTCTCATAACTCTTGTCCTGTGCCCCCGTGATATTCTCCCTTAAATCCTACATATTTTAATACATTTCATGTCTCCCCCCACTATGATTTTCAAAGAGATCTGCCCAAGGTCACATAATTAGTAGATAAATCTTTTCAGCACTCTGAGACTCAGCCTCTTTTCTATGGCTATCCTCCATGCCCAGAATTCTCTCCCTCATCTCCTTCTCCTGGTTTCTATGACTTTCTTAAAGTCTCAGTTAAAATCCTACCTTCTATGGGAAGCCACTCCCAGTTCCCCTAATGCCACTGCCTTCACCCCTGCTGAATATCCTGTCTCCATCTTGTTTTTATGTAGTTGTTTGTGGGAGCTCCTGGAAAGCAGGGACTTCTTTGTTTGTTTGTTTGTCTTTCTCTGCATCCACAGCCCTTGGCCTCGTGCTTGGTACATAGTATGTGCTTAATAAACATTTGCTAACTGACTGACTATGCAGAAATATAGATGACTTTTAACGCACCTTCTGGTTCTAATTCCTATTATTCTAAATATTGCAGTTGGAATTAGAACCCAGACCCCTAGATTCCAAATACAGAATTTTTTGCATTGTACCCGGCAGAGTGTGCAGCTAGGTGGAGCAGTGGATAGTGTGGGGTCTGAAGTCAGGAAGACTCATCTCGAACTCAAATCTGGTCCTGACACTTGCTAGCTATATGACCCTGGGCAAGTCACTTAATCATTTTTGCCTCAGCTCCTCATCTGTAAAATGAGCTGGAGAAGGAAAGAGCAAATCACTCCAGTATTTTTGTCAAGAAAACCCCAAATAGGGGCAACGAGGTGGCGCAGTAGATAGAGCACCAGCCCTGAAGTCAGGAGGAACTGAGTTCAAATCTGGCCTCAGACCAAACACTTGACACTTACCAGCTGTGTGACCTCGGGCAAGTCTCTTAACCCCAATGGCCTAAAAAACAAAACAAAACAAAAAACCCCAAATAGTGTCACAAAGAGTCGCACGTGACTGAAAAACGACTGAACAACAACGTTGGATAATTTTAAGGGTGCTTGTGTCATGATGGGGAGGTGGCATGTGTGGACTGGGAATGGTTTCCCAACAATTATATTTCTCCTCTGAAATGTGAATAATTTCTTAGAGGTGATTTGTCTTATACATAGGTATATCATTATCCATTCAATACACTCAAGTATAAATGTTAAATGGGTTCATTTTTACTTTCTGCCTTTCCAGGGTTTAGGGCAGTTGATGGAAAAGTAGCAATAATCCCTCTTTTGGAGTCTACAATCAAGATCAATTGGGGAACCTGCTCCTCTAATATTATATGTGCAAAGAAATAATTTAGACTCCCAGCTAATTTGAGTATTGAACTGAAATTCTGCAGCTGCTTTCTGCCAGTCCTAAAAAACAGAAATTAATTTCAGTGACCAAGGCTCGCGGAGTGTGGCTCTGTCAGGCAATTAGTCTTCGTCTTTGCCTACTCGTGGACTATCACTGGGCTAATCCATACAGAGAACCTGGCCTTCCTGGAATCGCCTGCCATTCAAAGGGCAGTTTCCCTACCTAGTTCTCCCAGGTGGTCTTGCTCCCACTTCCAGAAAGAGGATGAAAAAGCTTTCATGTTTCTATTTCTTCTTTTTCCTACTCCTATCAGTGTTAGAATTAATGCTACTGATTTGCATGTTCGTTTTTCTGTTTGATCAAGTCAGCTGTTGATTAAGTAGAGCTTAGGGGGGAAAATTATACTCCTACAGCTTTCCTCCTTCACTTGTCATTTTATTAATGAAAGGAGCAAAGATATTGATGGCCTAGGAACTACATGTAGAGCAATTAAAGGGTATGTCCTTCAGAGCCTCTAATTAAAAAAGAGTCCTTTTATATTATCAGCATAGTCTATTGTCATATTTACATTTGATTCGAGTTTTCGTTTGGTTTTTCCTTCTCTCTATTCTTCTCTACATGAATCTCCGGGGGGATCTTAGATGTAGCAAAATAAACACTGTGCCAGGGCTTTGTTCCCTACAGGCAGCATTCTTAATCAGGAGGAAAAAAAAATATCTATTTTCAGTAAAAAGGCACCTGTGTAGAAACGTAGCTTTTAATATTAGGGGTTGGATTTTTTAACTCCTTCCAAAAGAGGCAGAGTGGTATAGCAGACAGAATCCCGAACTTGGAGTCAAGAGATGTGGGCATAAGTCCCAACTCCACTATTTACTAGCCACATGAACCTGGGCAAATCACTTCATCTCTCTGAACCCAATATACAAAATGGATATGATAATTTGTGCCCTATTAATTTTTTATAAAATGACTGTAAAATCAAAGGAGGAAGTGTTTTGTCTCTATCCAGTAGAAAGAGATTGAGAATATCTGGGTCTGCTGCTTATTGGCTGTGTGACATCGGGCGAGGCATCTCCTCTCTCTGGGCCTCAGTTGAGGGGGCTAATCTTTTTAAGGTTGGCCATAAGGAATTATTTTGGGGAGGGGGAGGAGTCACAGAAACTCATGAAAACCCATCTTTTGATGTATGGAAGAAGTAACTATTTGGATGCTATCAGGGATTCTTAAAGTACCAAGATACAAAGTTTATGTTTAAGTTGTGCTTTCAGTCCTCATTTGTTTATTTGATTATTCTTATTTATTGGGATAAGTAAATGTATAACAAAATTAAGTTCTAAAATATCCAATAGCATCAGAATCTTCACTATGCCTTAGTTTCACTCTTTTATTGACATGATCAGAACTTTAAATTTTTGAACACTTGTCATCTGCTTGTGTGTCTGGGAAAGTCAGTACCAGGGAGATGGAGGGGTTAATCCCATCTTACTATGGTTACTGACAACTCGTCTAGCCATTCAGTAAAGTTAGGTTATAGACTATCTCACACAATCCCATTCTGATCAGAAAAAAAGGCCTGGCCTTAACTAACGCTTCCTATTCATTTCATAATAATAATAGGTAACATTTATTAAGCACTTACTATGTGCCAGGCACTGTGCTAAGCACAATTATTATCTCATTTGATCCTTGCAACAACCCTGGGAGGTGGGGGCTATTTTTGTTATTGTTGTTTGTTGTTATTGTTGAGTCATTTCAGGCATGTCCTACTCTTCCTAACTCCATTTGAGGTTTTCTTGGCAAAGATACTGGTTTGCCATTTCCTTCTTCAGCTCATTTTACAGATGAGGAAACTGAGGCAAACAGGGTTACGTGACTTGTCCAGGGTCACACAGGTAGTAAGGGTCTGGGGCCAGATTTGAACTCATAAAGATGAATCTTCCTAACGCCAAGCCCAGAACTCTATCCAATGTGCCTTGCCTTATAAGGGCTATTATTATCTCCCTTTTAAAGAGGAGGAAACTAAAGCAAGCAGGGGTTAAGTGACTTGCCCAGGGTCACACAGTTAGTAACTCTCTGAGGCTGGAGTTGAACTTAAGTCTTCCTAATTCTAGGCTCAGTGCTCTATTCACTGTGCCACTGAGATATCCCATGATTAAAAGGGAGACTCTCTACAACATGACTAATGTGAAAATGTTTAATAGGAATGTATATGTATAGCTTATATCAGATTGTGCACTGTCGTGGGTAGGGAGGTGGGAAAGGAAGGGGAGAAAAATTTAAAAGTCATAAGCTTACAGAAGTGACTGTTGATAAATCAAAACAAAAAAAAAAGGAAGACTCTCAATTACATTTCCCAACTTGAAATTTTCTTTAACCAAATGGTGGAAACAAAAACGATATGGCTAGTAGGAATCTAGAAATAATTGTTAAAAATTACAAACCTGTGGGCAAGAAACTTAAGACTTTAAGGAGCTAATGTGTTTTTGTAATTGCTGTTCATTAATGGTCAGTGATTCAGAAGAGAAAGATTTTGGAAGCAAATAGATAGCTTTAAAAATGGTTCCTGAGAATGGGATTTGGATTTCTACATTGTAGATCAAATTATAGAAATGATAGTAGGTTCCTGGAGGTCAGGGTTAGCATATATTTAATAAGAACTGGTAAAAAAAAAAAGTGGATTGACCTGAAATCTTCCTAATTGAATAAAAAAAAATCATTAAACTAAAAAGCAGTGGGGGAGGAGAAACCCACCGATGTATAGCCACCAAACTGGATGCCATAAATAAAAAGCTAAATGGTAGAAGAGGAATAATAGTTGAGACATTCAGAAGTTTAAAATAGATACAATCCTTCCAAGAAAGGACTCAATAGTAAAACCCATGACCTCTGATGCCTATATACATAAACATTTAACGCGATGAACCAATGATCTCTCAACTCGGAACAAGTTATCAATGATCTCTTAACCTAGTGAGACAAGACTCAGGGCAGGAATATTACTCTGGAAGGCTATGCTTTATTCAAGAGTCATAGGTTAGACCAAAAAGCAGAAAATAGCATTATGTATTAAGAATGTATACTTGTAGGAGGGAATGTCAGAATCAAGGTGAAGGGTTGGGGAAGAAAAGCATGGTACAGGTCATTTGTGTAGAGTAACAGAGGGAAAAACAAAACAAAACAAAACAAAAAACCTACCATCACCAGAGTATATTACAGACCAGTGGGAGATAAAGAAGAAACAAATTAGAAGTTCAGGAAAAACCCCACAAGCCTGTCACAGAAGCATGACATAGTAGTAATGGGGGAAGTCTGGTTTCACTCTCTCGGCAAAAAAATAGAGCAACTAATAATTTATTGACTTACCTTAATGATAATCTTAGCCCTAACAAGAGGGACAGTCTATTCTGGATTGGATCCTTACCAATAGGAAGGAATTGGGTGCTGAAGTAGAAATCATATGAACCTTGGAAAAGAGCAACCACTTCATTTTAGAATTAATGATTGAGGAGGAAAGCTGGGAATAGCCTGGAATGTATTTTAAATCTGAGAAGGGTAGACTTGAATTTATTCTAAGGAAGAAGAAGAATCCCCTGGGACTAAAATCCTGCAGGTCAAGTTATGCTGGGAGGGATGGGAAGCTCTGAGGAATGAAATTCTGAAAACAAAAAGAGAAGCAATTCTGATGATAAAAAATGGGAGTATCCTAAAATGGCTAATGTGGACGCACATGGAACTCAGAGAACAGTTTAGATTTTTTACAAAAACTTGTACTGAAGATGGAAGCAAGGGCAGGTAACAGAGGATGAATACACAAAGTATGGCACAATCCTGTATGGATGCCATCAGGACTACAATGGCTTATAATCACCTGAGCCTGGCATAGAAAGCTAAGGATAAGAAATAGGTCTTTCTGTTTTGTTTCATCTGTAATGAGGAAAACGTTAACTAGCTGGCCCAGTGGATACAGTGTGGGGCCTGCCATCAGAAAGACTCATCTTCATGAGTTCAAATCTGGCCTGGGACACTTACTACTTGTGTGACCCTGAGCAAATCACTTAACCCTGTCTGCTTTAGCTTCTTCATCTGTAAAATGAACTGGAGAAGAAATGGCAAACTACTCTAGAATCTTTGCCAAGAAAACCCCAAATGGGGTCACAAAGAGTTACACGTGACTGAAACAAGTGAACAACAACAAACATACTGGGGGAAAAGGAGGATAGAACCCTTTGCTTAGTGTGATAAGGATAATTCCAGGAAACATTCTGGCTTTATCAAGAACAAGTCATACCAGGCTAACATACACTTTTTTTAAAACAGGGATACTATACTTTATATAAGGAGAAATATAGCTGATATTTACTTAGATGTTAGAAATAATTCAATAAAGTCATGTTAGTGTGGAAAAGATGGAGTGATAAGACAGGATAATAGCACAGTTAGATATTTTCTCAAGTAACTGAATGGCCAAACCCGAAGAATTTGTATTAATGGTTAATGTCATCCCAAAAGTGTGAGATCATGAGATCATACAGGTAAAGATAGAAGGAATCTTAGAAGTCATCTAATTTAATTCTGTTATTTTACAGATAAGGATCTAAGGCCTAAAGAAGTTAGTGACTAGCTCAGGGTCACATAGGTAGAGTAGTAAGAGGCAGATTGACAACTGGAAACCATGTCCCCTGCCCACAAATACAGTCTCTTTTTTCCCTGTGCCCTTCTATTCCTCAAGGTCTCCAATGAAGTTTCTCAGGCACCCTATGATGTTTAATATTTTCATCAATGAATTAGATAGGAAGATCAAATATAGAGATGACACACAATTTAGAAGGGGTAATCAACACACTGGATGGCAGGGTCCAAAAAGTTCTCAACTAACTAGAATGCTGAGTTAACTATAAGATCATACTTAATCAGAATAAAGGTAATTTGACATTTAGCTTAAAAAAGTCAACTTTGCAAGTAAAAAATAGAAGGTGCATTGTTAGACAAGAGCTGGTTAGAAAAAAAATAGATCTGAGCCTTTTAGTGTACTATAAACTCAATGACTCAACACTATGATGCCTCAGCTAAGAAAACTAATGTAGACAGCATGAAGAGAGATACAATGTCCTGGACTGTGGGGATGAAATTCCCATTGTTCTTTACCCTAGCTAATCCACTTTCAGAGTTACTTTTGGGCACCTTATCTCAAGAAGAAGACTGATAAATTATTGACTGTCCAGGGATAGGTAGGCCACCAAGATGGAGAGGGCCCATGACTTTTGAGGATAGACTGAAAGAGATGGGGCAAAAAACTTTTTTTGCTCGTTCCCAGAGAGCAAAACTAGAAGAAATGGACAGAAGTTGCAAAGAGGCAAACTTAGGCTTGGTACAAGGGGAAAAAATTCAAAAAACTAGTTATTAAAAAATGCAAAGAGCAATCTTTGGGGTGGAAGGTTCCTCCTCAAGATCTTCAAACAAAGGACATATGACTCCTTTTCTGATACGTTGTAGCAGGATGCTTGTTCAGGTTCAAGTCTTCTGAGGTTCCTTCTAATCCTGAAATTCTACGATTAGAGGGAGGGAGGAGTTGGTGAATTGTTATCAAACACAGACAGGCAACTATGGACTAGCCCTGAGCTCTTGGGGTTTCTCTCTAACCTGGGGTAACAACCATTTTATCCTGCCTAACTCACATGCTTGCCAAGCTTACAGATGAGTACCACAGTTGAAAACTATACCAGGCTTTTCATTTGGAAAGACTGTTTATATGATAGCTGTTCCTTTAGGCAAATAAATTCAAGCCAGAAATAATAGTATGGGGAATAATGCCTTTACACCCACCTCTGTGCCTCTGTGCAATAAATAATTTCTAGCCAAGGTTCTGGAGTCCTCCATGTGACAGACACATTACATTTATGAAAGACAACTCCAAGAAAAATATCGCTACATGAAAAGTAAGGACTCCCTATCCTACCCTCCAGGCCCCCCCCACCTCCCTCCTTCCCTTTGGCATCCCTACTTGCCATAGAAATGAGTGATTTTCTGAATTTCTGCCAAGGATAGATGGTTCAGTATGCTATTCGATTAGTCTGTTTATACAGAAACAGCCACAAATAGGAAACACAGAAAACTATTAAAGATATTGTCCTGTGAGGGAAAGATTTGAATGGCTTTCTTACTACAACTGGGAAATAAGATATGAGTCACTATTAATGTGATAAAGAAGTTAATGTGCTACAAAGAAAACAGTTGAGTTTCTTCATCATCCTTCAAAGGTGACAATAAAATGAACACAAAAGACAATTACTTAGGGTTGGGTGAGCAGGCGACTGTTTGCCTTAAAGCTCAACAGGACCTGACAGTTTGAAATGGATCTCTCTTTGCCAATAATGCGATTGCATCCAAAGTAGTTGTAGAAAGAAAATGTAACTACCTGGGACACAAAGCTGGGATTTTAACACCAGTCTTTGCCAACAAATCCACAAGATCAGAGACACAGGCCTGAGAGGCCATTGACTCCAATCTCCTCATTTTATAGATGAGGAAACTGAGGCCTAGAGAGATCACGGAAATGCCATAGAAATACTAACACACACCATACAAACACTAAGGATCAGAGGACAGTTTCTGGGTTACCAAATATTAATCACATAGAATTTCAGACACAGGTTACAGAGTATGACCCACTGAGTGGGCATGAATTTCCTTTCCAGCACCCCAACAAGGGTTTGTGAAATTTCTAACTGAACACTTTTAGCAGTGGGAAACTCACTTCTTGAGACTGCTTATTGCAGTGTGAAATAGTTTTAACTATTAGAAAATCCCTATGTAGAAATTCTTTATATATAGTGCTTTATATATATCTGCTTTCCTATAAAACCACCCTCCCTTTTAGATCAGTTTTTCTTCTTTAGAGTTCACATAGAATTATTAGGTTTTTTTTTTGTTTTCTTATTTATAATTTGGGTTAAATGGATTAAATATAATTCTTGATGAGAAGAAGTGAAAAGGAACATCACTGTAAATCCCTTGAAACATTAAGTTCTTAATAAACTTTAGATTATGATGGAAATGGTAGTGTGGTGAAAAGGGAAAAAAAACATTCAGGTTGGAGTTATATAATCTAGGATGAATCCTACTGTTTGTTGGTTGCTCTCTGTTTAGGTTTCCAGGTGAGTCTGGATCTTATGAAAGACCTGAGCTAAAATTCTTCCTTAGATACTTCTTAGCTGTGTGACTCTAGGCAAGTCATTTAACCTCTCTGTGCCTCCATTTTCTCATTATGAAAATGAGAGGGAGTGGACTCAGTGCCTCTACTGTAATGGTAATAATGATGATGTTGCTATTGAGATGATGAAAATAATAAGAATGCTCCTACCCTAGGACTTAGCCCAGTGCCTATCACACAGTAGTTGCTTAATATATGTTTATGGTCTGCTTGCTTGCTTGCTGAAAACAATTAAGATGATTATGACAATGATCAAGATAGGTTAGATGGTATATAGGGGAAGAAACTAGATTGGGAATCAGGAAAGCTTGATTTGATTCCTAGTATTGACACTACACAAATGACCCAGGATAGATGACTTAAGTTCTCTTTACATCAGTTTCCTCTTCTGTAATATGAAGGTGAATGAATAAAAGACATTTGAAATGGATATGCTAATTCCTGAACAATCTTCCTCACAGTTGTGTTGTGAAGAAAGTGCTTTGTAAACTTTAAAGCATAACACAGATGCAATCTATTAATAAAGAAAACAATAGTAGATACAACTGGGGTGACAATAAATAGATGAACTATATGTGCAGAACTGATTTAAAGCTTGTCACTTTGGATTGTGCCTTTCACGTTGTCCAGAAGCTTTCCTTTTCAATGATAGATTATAATAACACTTGTTTTGGATAACTTATCAATTCTTCTTATTCTTTTTGCATTTTGAGGATCTAATAAGAGTGGTTATTTTATGATCAATCCCTTCCAGTGTAGATCACAATCTAGCCATACTTATTTTATAATTAGGTTTTTTTACCTTGATCCAGCCGTAAAGGAAATCTGGTATTTTTCTACTAAAATGCCACCATACACTCTGTTTTTGAAATCTAGCATAAAACCTTGCACATACTTAGTATTTAACCTATAAATGTGTTGAAGTGAACATAGCATCATTTGGCAAAACTTATAATTTTAGAGTGCACTTTCCTCATAAGAATCCTATGACCTAAGTATTGCAAATGTTATTGTCCTTAATTTAAAGATGAGAAATCTAGCTAATCCCATCAACAGAAATTTCCCTCCTCAAAAATATTTTACATTATTTTTTTTTCTTGCTTTTTAGTAAGGCAATCAGGGTTAAGTGGTTTGCCCAAAGTCATACAGCTAGTAAGTGTCAAGTGTCTGAGGCCACATTTGAACTCGGGTCCTCCTGACTCCAGGGCCGATGCTCTATCCACTGCGCCACCTAAATGCCCCACATCACTTTTTCTGGACTTCTCCTTTACTCCCATTACATCCTACTTTGTACCATTTATTTGTGTGTACATATAATATAATCACTGAATCTCAGAGGTGGAAGGATCCTCATTCATGTGATCTAATTTAAAATAGAACTTCACTGAAGCAAGCTGATCTTATTACTTTTTCCTAATTGATTCCCTATCCCATTCCCCAAAGAAGTGTATCTACTTTAGTCTTCTTGAGCCTCCTGTATGCCTTTCCCTCCTCCACCCTCTCGGGGGACTCCATCCTCTTAGCGGAAGACCTCACATCTGACTTTACTGAGAAAACAGACCATATGCTGTGAGTTTCCTCTTCTCTCCTCTTCATCAAAAAATCCCTTGTAATCTTCCTCTGTTTTCTCCTTCTTTGCTCCAGTCTCTCTGGTGAGGTAAATATTTTCATTGTCAAGGCTTAAAACCTCCCACATGTACCCATGTTACCCTCCCTTCCCCTTCCCAGCAGACTGCCCCTGCAATCATTCTCAGTCTCTAACTTTCAATTTCTCCCTCTCTTCTACTAAGTTTAGACATATTCAAGTCTCTCCCATTATTAAATCACCTTCCCTAGACCCCACAATCCCCTCAAGCTATCATCATTCATCTCTCATCAGCCAAACTCTTAGACAAAGCTGTCCACACTTGCCTCCAGTTCCTTTCATTGGCTTCTCAGCATTGTATAGTCTAGCTTCTGACTATCATTCAACTGAAACTGCTCTTCCAAGGCTACCAATGAGCTCTTCATCGCCAAATCAGATGATCTTTCCTCTTCTCCCTGCTTGATCTGCTATTTCCCACTGTTCCCTCTACTCCTGGATACTCTCTCTTCTCTGAGTTTTCATGATACTAATCATTCCTGGTTCTCCTCCTACTTGTCTGACTGCCCAGCTTATCACACATAGCATACTTCTAACTGCAGGTATACTCCAATGATCTGTCCTGGGCATTCTATTCTACCTATATTTTCTCTCTTGCTGAGATTGGGTAGAGATGGCTTTAATAATCATCTATGTGCATGTAGCTCACATATGTTTATAGTCAGCCCAAGTCTCTCTTCTGACTTCAATCTCACACCAGCATTTGCCTATTGGACATTTCAAAACAGATGCATTAAGATATCTCAACTTATCACATCCAAAACTGGACTCTTTATTGTTCCACTCAAAATTTCCTTTCTACTGAGCTTCTCTATTTCTTTCAAAGGTACCATTAATATTCCAGTCTACCAGGTTAGGACCCTCAGTGTTCTTGATTCTTCACCATACCTTATTCCATATAGCCAACCAATTGACAAATCTTGTTGTTTCTGCGTCTACAATGTCTCTCACACCCAACCACTTCTCTCTACTCACACAGCCATGACCTTAGCTCAGGTCTTTAATATCTCTCACCTACATTCTTGCAGTGGCCTCCTAATTGACTTCCCTGCTTCAAGTCTCTCCTCCTATCTTCCATATAGCTTCTAATGTGATTTTCCATAAATACATACATATATATACACATACATGTGTGTGTATGTATATATATATACACACACACACACATATATGTATGTATTATGTATGTATGTATATGACAGTGTTGGCACCTTACTCAATAATCTTCAATAGCTTCCTATTATCTCTAGGATAACCATATAAATTCCTCTGTTTGGCTTTTAGAGGTCTTTACTTCTTTCGTCCAAACTACCTCTCCAGCTTCATTATACATTATTCTCTTTACTAACCTTTGCTCCTCATACTTGGCACTCCATTCCTCACGTGGGTTTTCAATGGCCATTCTCCATGCCTGAAATATACTCCCTTCTTACCTTCACCTCAGAGAATCCTTCCCTTTAATTTTCAACTCAAGCTGAATATTTCCTGATCACTTCAACTGTTAGTGCTCTAACTTAATAACTGTATTGCATTTAACCATCTGGTATCATAAATGCATATATAAACACACATATACATGCATATGTGTATGTATATGTGTTTATACATGCATATATATACACATGTGGGCATATGCATAGCTGTACATACACACATGTGCATATATATGTACCATATACATACATACATAAATGTAGGGGCAAATATCTATATGTATATGTCTGTATAAACATCTGTACGCATATACACATGTAAGTTGTCTCAAGTACTATGAGTACAGATATTGTTCCTTTTTCTGTCCCTGTATCCCTAGAACCTAACATAGCTCATAGCACATAGAAGGTGCTTAATAAACAGGCGGTGGTTATTTGATTCATCTAGTCATATTCAAAACTGAACAAGAACCTGCTCTATAGCATCACCAACAAATGGCACCACTTGAAGACCTCCCATGATGAAATGGCCCATTCCATTTTCAGATAGCTCTATGGGAACTGTTAGGATGCTTTTCTTTATATCCAATTTAAATTTGCCTCTCTGCAATGTCAACCCATCTTTCATTAGATAATAAGGGAGGGACTTTATCGCTTATCTCCAGTGATCAACATAAGGCCTTCCATGTTACTGTGGCACTTAATAAAGTTGTATTGACTTAACTGAATTGAACTTCTTTGAAGCTCAGGGGCAGGCAAGAGTAAAAACCAAGTGTTGAGACTTCAAATCCAGTGCCTTTTTTTTTACTATGTGTCAGATGAAATGAGGTAGTGTGGTACAGCAGAAAGAGCTCTGTATCCTGAGTTAGACAGATAACATGGGTCTGAAACCCAACTCTGCCAATTACCAGTTGTATGACTTTGTGCAAGTGATTTCATCAGTTTGAGGTTTAATTTCCTCATTTGTAAAATGCAGGGCCTGGATGTGATGGCCCCCAAGGTCCCTTTTAGTGCTAAATTTATGATCCTCTAAACTGAATTGAGTTGCTCTGACTTTAGCCACACTGGTGTTGCATGAAGAATCTTCTCATTATGTTCTTCCAAGAGATGATGCTTCAAACAGCGTTTGAATTGTAATATTTAACTTCCCAACTGTAGTGTAACAGTGCGTGATGAGAAAACTTCATCTTTGGAAGCATCATCTATGAAAATAAATTAGCCAAAAACATTGCTCAAAGCAGACATGCTAGTAGAGAGTGAGATATGATGGGTAAAAGAGGAAACAAATGGAGGTGGGGTCCCGTACTTCAAAGTACTTCTTTACAGTCATGATATTTATAAATGGGCCACCCTTTCTAGTAGAGCTCACCAAAGATTATTTCTATGCAAATACATATATATTTTCAAATCCTACCACTGTGAACCAAAAATCCCAAACATATTTCTGAGAAATCAATTTCTGTGCAGCAAAATTGTATCAAGTGACAGTGACCTGTTAAATTTTAAAAAGGATGATATTGTACCAAAGGAAAACTTTGGGGACAAAAGATCTAGGTACAAATGCATGCTGGATAATAGGATGGGGGGCATGAAGGGAGCTTAGAAATCATCTGGTACAACACCCACATTCTACAGTTAAGGAAACTGAGGCCTAGAGAGAAGAAGTGCTTTGCCCAAGGTCACACAGATAATAAATAGCAGAGTCAGGATTTGAACACCAGGTCTTACTCCAAAATATAGTCTGGTTCTACTCCACCATATTGCCAGTCTTAAACAAAGTGATAGAAAATTAGAGGTAGAAAGGACCTTGGAGATCATTTTAATCTTTTTTTTCTTTAAATAGTGTAACAGGACGGATAGAAATGGGGTGTTGTAAGAGGGTTTATCATGCATAATAATGAACCATCATCTTCAATAGTAGGCTATAAGATGATTTTGGATTATTAAACAGATCTGGCCTATATAAAATATGGTCTACCCAGCTTCTGGCTAATTATTCAGTAACAGTGTTTTGCTTCATGTACACCTTAGCTCTCCAAAACACAACAGAAATCTAACTCTGTTAATATGTTATTTCAATATTTTAATGATCTATAATTTTTTGCTGTATTTCCTTCACTGATGAATCTCATGAGCTGTCCACATTTTAGTAAATAGTTTTGTAAATTCAATGACCAAAATAAATTCATTAACTAGTGAGGGTAACTTTCTGAGTTGAGTGTTTGGTTCTTTTTTTCTGGCCCTTCCCTCCCCTTTCATATAATTTCCATCTACTCTGTATATATCACATCTGGGGTGAGGGCTTACTGAGCCCTTTTCAAGGCTGCTCTTCCACCTTTGGTGTCCACCTGCCATCCAACTCTAACCTGTGGCTCCAAGAAGCTGTAGCATGCACAATGGCCACATCCCAATAAAACTGCTTTGGCAGACTGGCTAAACCAGGTTGAGGGTAATCAACAAACCTCAAAGCCATGGGTGAGTTAGGGGGATATCTACCCCAAGTATGTGAAGACTTTCCCTTAGCAAAATGCATGGATGAGAATAATTTGTTCCAATGGCCATGAAGGTGGCTGAACCAGGGGCTGTGGAACACTTGGTCAGACATTGAAGAAGCTAAGGTCATCCACTCTATCCCGAGCCATTGCTAGTCATCCTGACTTTTGTCTTGCCCCTGGAATTTGATGACTCAGGAAGAGAGACTGAGGCTGATGACTTTGTGCAACTCTGCCTCACTTAAATCCACTTCATGCACAACTGAAAACATCACCCCATGATGTCATTGGCCCTTGTCTAAAACAAAAGATGAACACTACATATGTATGTATTTGTTTACATATTGTCTCACTAGAATGTATATTTATTAAGAGCAGGGACCTTTTTTGCCTTCCTTTCTGTCTCCTCTGCTTAGCACAGTGCCTGGCACTTAGTAGGTGCTTAATAAATGATTGTTGACTAACTGACTCTCTATATTTAGTTATTTTGGTCCTTAGGTAACAGAAACAGTTGCTGGCCCCATAATTGATGATTTTTCATTTGGCTAGATACTGTCAGAACTTACATGCCACTTATTGGTGTCACCTTTACTCCGTGAGGAAGCATCATGGCATTATTATGGGAACAAGATTTTAATAATTTGTTTTCATAAATTTACTAAACCAAAGTGATAGGGACTGGGCTTGAGATTTCATTGATGTAGGTAACTCTCAAGTGAGAAAACTCCCTCTATCAATACAGGTGGGCAGTTTGTCTGCAACTTAAGTCTTACAGAGTTGCCTAAAACACTGAAAGGTTGTGACTTGCCTAGGATTACACACATAGTGTATGTCATAGAGAAGACTTGAACCCAGGTACTCCTGCCTTCAAGTTCAGCTCACTATCTACCGTCATGTTGTTTCCACTAAATCTTTTCCTAATAAGCAGATCTGACCATATTACTCCCTGCTCAAAACACTTCAGTGGTTCCTTACTATTTATATAAGGTAAAATGCAAGCTTTTTAGCCTGACACTTAAGGTCTTCCATGATCTAGTTTTACCCCACCTTTCCAGGTGAATCATACAGCGCTCTCCTTCCTGCACTCTACATGCTAACAAAATTGGACTGCTGCTACCCTCTCTGGTCCTCCCCTCTCTCGTGGTTCTACTCATTAGCTATATCTAGAATACATTTCCTTGTCTTCTAACTATTGGAAACATGGAAGGAATATGTTCCAGGACAACGCTGCAACTGTAGCCAATAATGTTTTACTAATTGCAGGAGTATTTTATATCAGAAATTGGGTATTTTATATCAGAAATGCTTCTGAGTGAATACAGCAAATCAGTAAATAGTCCTCTTTCGAAGGGCTGAACGTCAAAGACCAATTTTCGTTTCAGTTTGCTATTTTTTCCCCCAGTAAGCAAGTGTCTGATTAAATGATGAGCAACTTACTTGCAATTATACTTTGGAAATCCTAGGAATTAGGAAAGTTGACATTAAAATTCTCCATATTGTCAAAATTCTCCATATTGTCAGTTTTTCCTCTCATCATAGAATGATAGACTTAAATATTGAAAATTATCTAGTTCAACCCCTTCATTTTACAGACGAAGAAATTGAGTCTCAGGTAGATTAAATGAGTTGTCCAAATTCCCATAGGTAGTAAGTGGCACAGACAGAATTTGAACCCAAGTTTTACTGATTCCAAATCTGGAGTTTGTTGTTTCATGTGAAATGTTTAAATATTCCATCTGCCCTATATTTAAAGAAACATTTGCTTTCACCAACACCAAAAAGTTATGACATGTCACTTTTGGTGAAACGTCCTTACTATCTACATAAGGTAAAATACAAGCTTTTTAGCCTGACACTTAAGGTCTTCCATGATCTAGTTTTACCCCACCTTTCCAGGTGAATCATACAGAACAGAAACTGAAAAAAGCATCATCAAAATCAGGAACTTCTCTGGCTCTTAATGTGATGTTAATTTCATTAACACTGCTGCCTGGCTTCTGTAAATTCACAAATTGTACTGGGATTTGCCAAATCTGAAGCCTAATCTAAAATGCAGGCACTCAAGTCTCTTTTGTTTACACAGGGTGAGAGGAAATAATATATAAATATAGATGAAAACTAACTTTGTAAACTGGCAGATGTGGACAAGAGTCAAGAAATGTGGCACCATTGCTTTTTGTGGGGGTTTATAAAAGTAAAATTGAAATTAGTATGTATAGGCAAAATAGGCTCCTTCCTTCTTGCTAGATGACTACAACTTGAAAAGGATGGGTATTGTAGGTGACCTTTTATCTTTTAAATAAGAATTGAACTACTCGTTCAAAGACAGATTTGTTCTTCCTTTGATAGAAGAAGAAATAGTTATCTCCTTTAGTGTACCACCTTCAATATTCTTACACATGAATAGTAATGAAATTGAATCTTTTTTCCCCCCTCTATGGATAGGTTTTGTGGAAGAATTAAATGCCACATCTAACCTTCTAGTGTACTTCATATCTCTGGGAAGAATTATGAAAAGGAGGGTAAAAGGGATCTTTATCACAAACTGAATTAACGCACAAAGTAGTCCATTTGGGAGGTATATCAAGCGAATCCATTAAAAACCCTTCAAAGACACCAAGTGAGGACACCTTGAAAATGAAGCGGGGACCTTGCCACAGACCAGCAAAGGAACCTTGCTGAAGCAGCATTCTTTCCAGAGAGATCGCAATCGGACATTCAACCGATTCCTGGCGCTACCTACCTTCGGCTAAATAAAGGTCGTTTGCGTCATTGCTCCTGAAGTGGGGGCTGGGGGGCGGGGGGGGGGGGTGGACCAGATTCTGTTTGTTTGAAAGCAGATTCTCTGCCACCTTGTGTACGATCTCAAACATACCAAAACATTCTGATGGAAAATCCTAGGCAGTAAATCTTTACCTGCCTCGAAAGGCAGAAGAGGAACAGAAACTGAAAATCAGAGAGAATTACATATACGGGAATGAAAATAACACGCATATGAGGATCAGGAACCCCCTTTTGACTTTTTGACATGATGCTTGCTACTAGGGCCTTGTGTAGCAAGTCAAAATTAGAACTAACAGTGATTGATCAAAGGCCATAACTACATTTTCAGAACTAGAGGGACTGCAAACCTCAGGATATTATCTGCATTACAGTAGCTGTGTGGTAGAACCAGAGAGTGATTATTGTCAAAAGGGACAAGAAGCAGCCAAAGAGAAAAGTCCTGAATATGACTTGAATGGAAAGCATTTTTTTCTTTTAAATTAAGTTCTTGAAATTTAGGTTAGAATATAATACTATTCCTTTAAAACCAAACAATTCCTTTCCCCTCCCTTTGTTGGTTCCCACCCCCACCCCCACCCCCAGTAGGGAAGCTGAGAGCTATTTCAGTGTTTCCTCTTAGAGTAAAAGAATAAAAGGTGTCAGCACTAACTCTCCCCTTGAAAATGAGGTTATCAAAGAAAAGCTTTAAGAAAAACGAAAAAACACTCACAGAGGAGTTTTCCTTGGAGCTATGGCAGGAAACCCCTGGCTTCTCTGAATGGCTTAGTATGTGTGTGTGTGTGTGTGTGTGTGTGTGTGTTCCTAGTTACGGGGAAGGGGTTAATTTATAAAATTCACATAAATCCAATATACTGTGCATTTAAGAACAAAAAAAGTGTTTGATTTGCAGATAGAGGACTTTAGTTCTGATTGCTGGCTTTGTTACTTCTGTGTGATCTTGGATAAATCATTTCACCTTTCTGGGTCTTGGTTTCCTGTTCTGCAAAATAAGGGAGTGGGTTAAAAAAGAGAACTAGTTTAAGTACCTTACACAGTTATGGTTAGGAGGAAATGTCTTAACAAAATGATGAATACAGGTAATTACAAAAGATTAAAAAGAAAATAATTTTGATTGCACAAAATTGAAAAGCTTTTGCATAAACAAAATTAATACGT
Organism: Vombatus ursinus; assembly: GCF_900497805.2. Classification (NCBI taxonomy): domain Eukaryota; kingdom Metazoa; phylum Chordata; class Mammalia; order Diprotodontia; family Vombatidae; genus Vombatus; species Vombatus ursinus. The sequence goes on from NW_020954556.1 coordinate 61,992,988, forward strand.
CTCAGAATAAGAAGAGAAGATATCAACTGGGAAAAAATTCTTTGTCCTGAATATCTCTGACAAGTAAGATTATCTTCTATCTATCTACAACTAATGCAAATATGTAAAGCAAAGAGCCACTCCTCAATGGATCAGCGGTCAACAGATATGAACAGTCATCAAATGAAGAATTATAGAAAATTCAGACACATATGAAAGACCTTTAAATCATTAATAATAAGAGAAATGTCAATCAAAACACGTGAAAGGTATCATCTCATACAGAGAAAATTAGAAAGATGAAAAAATGCAGGAATAATTAATATTAGAAAGGTTATGGACAGACAGGCACACTAATGCATGGGTTGGTAGAGTTATGAATTGGTCCAACCATTGTGGAAAGCAGTTTAGAATTATACTAAAAAAATATGATTAAAAATCATTACTGTTTGACCAGACATTCCATCGTTAGACATATGCCAGAAGGAGAAGACAGAAAGGTTCCATATGTACCAAAATATTCATAGCAGTGTGTGTGTGTGTGTGTTATCAGAACTTTCTGAGGTAGCAAAGAAGTAAAAACAAAGTTAGACAGTTAAATAAATCACATCATGTGAAAATAAGGGAATATTATTGTGACATAAAAACCAATGAAATGACAAATTCAGAGATGTATGGTAAGGTTTATGTGATGAAGAATGAAGCAGAAAAAACCCCAACAATCACAATAACTATAATGATAAGAATAAAAAGAACAGTAACAAAGACAACAACAGCCAACAACAATAATAACAACAAACACATGAATTCTATGTAATTATCATTACCAAGTTTGGCTCCAGAGAAGAGCTGAAAAAATGCACCTCCCTTCCTCCCCCCTCTAGAGAGGTAGAGGACCATGGGGATGAGGAATTACAGAAATTGCAAGACTTAGCTGAAATGTTGGCTAGCTTTGCTGATTTTTTCTCATTTGTTCTTTTTTTTATTACAAAGTGATGGCTTACAAGCAGAGGAAGGACATAAAAAGGTAATGTAAAACCAACTATATCAATAAGATTATTATTTTTAAAAGAAAGAATAAATGAAAAGCATTTATTAAGCCCTTATTATATGTCAAGGGGGCAGCTGGATGGCACAGTGGATAGAATTCTGGTCCTAGAGGCAGTCAGGAAGACTCATCTTTCTAAGTTCAAACCCAGACTCAGATACTTACTGGCTGTGTGACCTTAGACATGTCACTTAACCTTGTTTGCCTCAGTTTCTCATCTGTAAAATGAGCTAGAGAAGGAAATGGTAAACCACTCCAGTATCTTTGCCTAGAAAACCCCAAATGGGGCCACGAAAGAGTTAAACACAACTAAAACTACTAAACAACAACAGATGTCAAGTAATAGATTAAGTGCTAGGGTCACAAATACAGAAGTGAGCTAATCCTTACCCTTGAAGAGTTTATATTCCATTTGAGGAGATAATACTGATAAGGAAGCTGTGGCCAGGGAAGAGAGCTATGGTTAAGGTAGTGGTGAAGATGGTTAGTGAAACAATGAGATAGTTAATTGCCAAAATCTACTGTGAGAGGGGTAGACTACATAATCTTAGGCATTTTTCCAGCTCAAAATCTTATGATTCTATGAAAAACTTTTCAGATCCCAGGGGAAATTATTATTACTAAATCATGGAATCTTAATCTGAAGTCCATGAATTTTTAAAAACTATTTTGATAGCTGTATTTAAATATAATTGGTTTCCATTGTAATCTCAAGTATTTTATTTTTGCATTTACAAATAATATTTTAAGAAGGGGTCCATAGGCTTCACAAAACTGTCAGAGGGGTCTGTGGCACCCCCCCTAAAAAAGGCTAAAAAGTCCTGCTATGACATTATAATACAGTAAACTATACCACAGATGAATGTTGAATTCTAAGAGCTGGAAATGTTGGGAAAGGTCACTAATGTTCAAAATAACAGCATAAGAAGTCATTAATTTCATTTGATCAAAACTTGTGCGTTGAAAGAACGTTCAACATGTAAGCCATGATTCTACTTCATATATACTTTTCCTTCAAACAGTCAGATTATTTGTCCAAAAGAGATAAGCAAGTTCTGTTGCTGGTTGTCAAATCCTTCAAGGATGGAAGAATCTACTAACATGCCACTGAATTGTGCGCTTAAAACATCAGAATATTTGTAAAACCTAAAGGGAAAGAAAGAACATAGAAAATATGTTTCTTCCTGTCTCACTCTAACCTCAAGAAAGTAAAGATTCACAAGATGCCTTTATTTTTATCTTTTCTTAGCCAGAAACCTCTGAATGAGCAACTGGAAATTGGAAAGGTCTGGGCAAGTCAGCCAGGGCTGTTCCCTTTGAAACCAAGGGTGAAGCCAATTGGCAGGAAGATGTAAGGGGTTCATGACACTGCACTTGACCTTTCTACACTGTGAGACTGGGGGAGTCAGAGGATCTACTTAACTGTTTCTTTGCTGGAAGAATCAGGACAACAAAACTTAGACTCAGATGGATGGAAATTTAAAATAAAAATAACCTTTTAGAGCTATAAGACAGTCCCAAATATGCATCATACGATCTGTGATTTAGTCCAAACTCTTCACGCTCTGGGAAGGGAGTGGACCTGTCCAAGTTCACACGAGAATGTGGCAGTCTAGGCATGGGAATTTGGGCTTTTGACTACCAGTCCAGTATTCTTTTCACTGAACTGTTTGGAGTTCTCAGGATGAGACTGAAAACAACCAGGCTTAATGGATAACTGTAAATATAATATCCAATCAAGGCAATATGCTGGGAGCCCCTTGAGTGAAAATCAGTTAAAGAGATAGAGTTATTTGGTAGAAGTATTTGTGAAGTTAAGATGTGAATTCAAGCAGATGTGAAATTTAGTTACACACACAGCCCCAGCAGAAACAGATCTGGTTCTATTCCTGGCTTCACCATTGCAACATGCCATTTCCCTTCTTTGCATCTAAGTCTCTTCGACTGTTACAAAAAACAAAGGGGGGGGGGAGGGAGGAGAAGGGGTGGACTAGGAATCATCTCTAAGGCTCATTACAGCTCTGATAGTTTATGCTCTCCATCCTAAGTACCCTCTTAGCTCTGACATCTTTTGCTGCCATACAAAAGAGGATGAGCAGGAAAGAAAAACAGGTTAAAACTAATTGACATATAAAGAAATAGTCATTAAAATTCATGCAACATTCCCAAGTCAACATTCTTCTGACCAGTTGTGCTATACAAAGGTAGGAATGTATACGTATAAAGTAGCCAAGGTGAAAAAACCAGCAGCAACCCTTAGGGGATGAAGGCCACTTGGTCCATGTTGACACTCTCCATGCTAACTTGACAGCTATAAGAAGTGGACCAGACAACAGCTTTTCATTCCAAATCCTGAATTCAGATGGAGCCAGGTACCAGAAGCTATAACTGACAGGAAAGCCATACCAAGTGACAAGGAATTAACAGAAGCTTTAATACATGAGACAAAAATATTTAAAAATAGAAATATAAACTATCTCATAGAATGTTAAAATTAGAAGCACCAATCTCATTAATCCTATAGAAGAAACATGATAAAGGTAAGTCATTCCATCTTTCTAAGTTTGAAATTCAACATCATTTTGTGATTGTGATTCCCAAAACACCCAGAGAAAGATTATTACTTGCCCAAGTTAACATGGCAAGTTGGTTGCAAAGCTAAGACCACACTCCTGGTCCAGAGCTATGTCATTATACAGAAATAGCAGTTATTACTTCATCACAAACATCTCTGCGACAGGTAGCACAAGCATTATTTTCCTCATTACACAGAAAGAAGGAACTGAAATTAGAGAGAGGAGTTGGCTTGCAGGCTAATGTGGATGGAAAGTATACTGGATTTGTAGTTACAAGCTCTAAGTAAAAATTTTGACTTTAGTACTTATTACTTGTGTGACATGGGGAAAATAATTTAAAATCTCTCCATATCAGTTTACAACTCTTTAATGTAAGGGATGGGGGTAGGTGGGAGGTAGTCTAGATGATTCCTTTGTTTTTTTTTTTCAGCTCTAAACCTTCTGACTCTTGTAAGTGTTGTTAATGGAACTTGGGCCTAAATGTCCTAATTCCTCGTAAACATAATCGGTTTCTGTTGAAAAGCATCCTTACCTATCTTAATGTTCATTAAAATTCCAATATCTACAATTACATATTTTTTTAGCATTCTCATAGATTTACTACAACTAGTAGTGGATGACTACCTGGATAAATACAGATATGATGAGTAAAGTTAAAAATATAATTTTAAATGCTTTGTTAAATGTAAGAAATAGCCACTAATAAAGTTACATTTTGACAACTATAACTGGAACAGAGGTCACAGAACAAGTCCATCTTCCCAATTCAATTATGATGGTCCATCTCTTAGAATTATGCTTGTTTCAGCTTTTTTCCACTATTAAGCTGCATTTGAACTTGGGTATTAGTTTCAGGCCAAATAGTAATCACCAAATGCCTAAACTATGTTCTTAAATAGTGACTACTCATATCTTAGCCATTATGGTTAATCTTTACTATTTTGGGCAAATAATTTTTCTTTATCTGGACTTCAATTTTATCATCAGTCAAATGAGGGGGTTGAATTTTATATATAAATTTATATATATTTATGTTCTTTATAACATCATTCTAACTTAGATATTTTATTTCTCTTTCAGTTCTGATATTGCATAGTCTAAATTTCCTTCTAATTCAAACATTCTGGGCTCAAAATTCTGGGATCTCTTTTAATTTTCAAATTCTATGATTATACAAACTGTCAGGATGATGGCTATTTAATGTGTAGCTCCAACTTAATGATCTATGCTACCCTTGGGCTCTAACACATATATGGGACTACTATTAAAGGCAAATATCATGACACTTTCTTCAACAAAAAGGCTTTAAGACATAATGATGATATACAAAAAAAGCTACCACAATGGGATATCAAAGATCGCAAGTACCTTCCCTTCCCTAGACCCTGGGTTCTAAATCTGCCAAATGAAGAGGGGAGACTCAGATGATCTCTAAGATTTTGGGGGTTCCTGAAGTTCTATTATTCAGTGCATCATGTTAAGTCTTGGTCTTCATTGTAACATTGTCTTCTTAAACCAATATGTCTGCTTAAGAGTCTTGGAAGAAAGGATACTTTTATATAAGCTCCTCTCATTGCATCTACTGTCAGAAAGAATGTATAGAAGAAAGCTGGGAAGAAAAAAAAATGGCTTTTATTGTAGAGTCAATAAAAACTAACCAGGGTAGAAGATAATTACTAAGTGCTCAAGAAACAGGGAAACCCCATGATACCCTTCTTCTCGACACAACATTAATTCTGTTTGTGTGATAGTTTCAAATACCATAATACACCCAATGGAAGAGTTTCTCTAATTTGGATAACTGGGAACAGCTGAATTTTAATAAGATATATCATTTTATCAGAAATGCAAAACCAACGTTTGCCTATTTTTATAACTTATTATCAGAGAGACCCCATACTGTAAGTACAGAAACATGAAACGTGCAATGGTTTTGCTAATAAAACAACTGGATCAGAAGGCAATGTGTATCCCGGCAGTTTAAAAAGAGTCTCAGAGCCAGGGGCTGGGATTTGCAAAATCTCATATTCCTAGTTGAAATCTCACCTTTCTTGGCTCATCCACAGGGAAAATCACTGAAGTAGATGGCTAACAATACCATTTCCATCTCTACAACTTAGTTCTTTTGTTCCTTCCAAAGAAGAGACTGCCACTGATCATGAATATTTTTCTTTGCAATTTCCATCAATTAATACTATCATCCCATGTTCCTGTTAGGACATTAGTAGTGTCTAGGTTTATATTAAATAGTATGCATATGATATAAATGCGCAAAGCTATTTATAAAGCATGTGGTTTCCAAAAAATCTTTCATATTGCCCAACCTCCAAACAAAAGTAGATAAATACTTTAAAATAATAATTCTTACATATTTGCCTAATACTTCATATTTTATAAAGTGTTTTCTACATAATAATTTTATTAGGTAGGATCATAGAATCATAGATTTAGAGCAGGAAAGCACATTAGAAGTCAATACCTTCATTTTACAGATGAAGGAATATAGCTGTGCCTTAAGAAATTAAGTGATTTGACCACTGTCACTGAGGTATTAAGGGGCAGAGACAGGATTTATATCCAGGTCTTTTGACTCTAAATTCAATACCCTTTCCATAGTACTTAGCTGTTTCCTCTTGAAATCAAGAATCTTTAAGCCATGGTAAGGTTAGGATCTGTGTCGCTGGGGAGACCATTAACATCAATGAAATCAAAGAATCTTGAGATACTGAATTTGCTATTTTTATTGCAGTGTAATTAGTATCCCATTCTTTTGGTTTTTTTTTAAAGAGTTAATGCAGAAATGTCCTATAGCAAGTATCTATCCTGCTATTAGTCTCTTATGTTTAATATTCAATGGACTAATGCACAGCTGGATAAAATAACTGCTTTCCATAGTTCAATTAACAGTATCAGGATGTGAGCTCTTTTGTGAAGGATCAATAAAAGCTCTCTAAGAAAATTTCAGTCACAGATAGTAGAGCAGAGATGACAGGAATCTCTCCCTCTTCACACATGCTGTG